>NW_027288306.1:0-63992 GCF_047511675.1 Marmota flaviventris
GGATAATGGATAGGGTTAAGGCTAGGGTTATGGTTTGTATTAGGGCTAGAGTTGTAGGCCTAGGGTTAGGGTTAGTTTTAGGTTTAGGATATGGTTTAGAGTTTGAGCTAGGGTTAGCACTAGGTCAAGTGTTAGGTTTAGGGTTAGTTCTAGGTTATGGTTAAGGTTAGTGTCAAGGTTAGTGTTAAGGTTAGGGATAGGGTTATTGTTAGGTTTAGGGTATTGGATAGGGTTTGATGTTATGTTAGGTTTAGGGTTAGGTTTAGATTTTGGCTTAAGTTTAGGATTAGGGATAAGCTTAGGGTTAGGTTAAAGTTAATGGTTAGGTTTTGAGCAAGGGTTAGCTCTATGGCAAAGGTTAGGTTTATGGTTATGTCTAGGGTTAGGTTTAGGGTAGATTTAGGGTAAGGGCTAGGGTTATCATCAGGGTTAGGGTTAGGGTTAGGGTAATGGGTAGGGTTAGATCTAGGCTTTGGCCTAGGGTTATCATTAAGGTTAGGGTTAGAGTTAGGGTAATATGTAGGCTTAGAGCTAGGGTTAGGGATAGGGTTAAGGTTAGGATTAGGACTAGGGTTAAGGTTAGGTTTAGGTTTATGCCATGGGTTATTGTTAGGGTTAGTTTAAGTTTAAGGGTTAGGGATTGAGCTAGTGTTTGGACTAGGACGAGGACTAGGGTTAAAACCAGTGTAAGGGTTAGTGCTACGGTTAGCATTAGGGTTAGGGTTAGGGTTAGGGTAATGGACAGAGTTAGATGTAGGTTTCGGCCTATGGTGATGGCTAGTTTTAGGGTTAGTGATATGGCTAAGTCTAGTGTTAGGGCTATGTTTTTTGTTAGGATTAGGTTTAGATTTAGGGTTTGTGTTAGGGTAAGGGTCAGTGTTTGAGTTAGGGTTAGGTTTATTGTTAGGTACAGCATTAGGACTAGAGTTTGGTCTAGGGGTAGGGTTAGTGTTTGGGTTAAGTTAAGGGTTATTATTAGGGCCAGGACTAAGTTTTGTTAAGGGCTAGGCCTAGAGTTATCACTAGATAAAGGATTAAGTGTAGGTCTAGGTCTAGTGTTAGGGTAAGGTTTAGTTATAGGGTTACAGGTAGTGCCAATGTCAGGGGTCGGTTTAGCGTTAGGGTCAGGCTTAGACCTATGGTTAGTGTTAGGGTCAGAATAAGGGTCAGGGTTAGGGTTAGGGTTTGGGATAGTGATAGAGCTAGATTGAGGATTAGGGTTAGGACTAGTAATAGAGTTAGGTTTGGGGTTAGGCTAAGAATTAGGTTTAGAACTAGAGTAGCTTTAGGGTTAGATTTTCGCTTAGGGTAAGGGATAGGGTTAGCGCTAGTGTTAGGGCTAGGGTTAGGGTTAGGTTTAGGGCTAGGGTTAGGTTTAAGGTTAGCTTTAAAGCTAGGGTTAGAGCTTGCATTATGGCTAGGCTAGGTTTTGTGTTAGCTTTAGGGCTACGGCTAATGTAAGAACTACGATTACAATTAGGGCCAATTTTAGGTTTAGTGTTATGTCTAGATTTAGTGTTTGGTAAGGTTTAGGGTTAGGGTTATGTTTAGGGTAATGGATAGGTTAGGGTTAGCAAATGTGTTAGGGTTAGGCTGAGGGTTAGCATTAGGGTTAGGATTAAGGTTAGGGTTAGGGTAATGGATAGGGTTAGGGCTAGGTTTATGGTTAGAGTTAGTGTTAGGATTAGTATTAGGTTTAGGGTTAGTGCAAGAATCAAAGTTAGGGTTAGGTTTAGAGTAAGGGTTAGGACTTGGTTGAGGTTTAGAGTTAGGGTTAAAGCTAGGGTTTGGGCTTGCATTAGGGCTAGATTTTGGGTAACATAAGGGCTAGTGTTAAGGATGCAGCTAATGTAAGATCTAGGGTTATGATTAGGGCTAATTTTAGGGTTACAGTTAGGACTAAGTCTAGTTTGATGGTTAGGTTTAAGTTCAGGATGATGTTTTGAGCTAGGGTTAGTGTTAGGTTCAGAGTCAGGGTCAGGGTTAGTTTTAGGGTTGGGGAAAGGACTCGAATTAAGGGGAGGCTTAGGGCTAGATGTAGGGTTAAGATTTGGTTTAGGTTAAGGGTTAGGGTTAGTGCTATGGCTCATTATGTTTTAAGGCTAAGGATAAAGTTAAGGGTAGTTTTACAATTAATATTAGTGTTATTGCTAGTGATAGGGTGAATTTAGGCTTAGGGGTACATTTAGAATTATGGTTAATTCTAGGGTTAGGGCTATGGCTAGGGTTAGGGCTAAGGTTAGGTCTAGTGTTTGGGTTATGGTAAGGGACAGGGTTAGAACTAGGAATAAAGCTAGTGCAATAGTTAGAGTTAGTCTTAAGGCTAGGGTTAGGGTTAAGTATAGGGCTAAATTAGAGCTAGGAATATGTCTAGGATTGGTGTTAGGGTTAGGCCCAGGGTTAGGGCTATGTTTAGGATTAGGTTTAGGGTTAGGTTAAGGGGAAGGGATGGGGTTATAACTAGGTTTAGGGCTAGGGCGATGATTAGAATTGGGTTTTAGGTCTAGGGTTAGCTTTGTGTTAGAATTAAGGCTACATTTGGGGTTAGGATGAGGCTAGGGTTTGTGTTAGGGTTAGGGCAAGATTTAGTGATAGGGATAATGTCAGGTTTAGGGTTATGGCTAGGGATAGTTATAGGGTTAGTTTCATGGCTAGGTCTAATGTTAGGTTAAGGTAAGGCCCGGTTAAGAGTAAAATGTATTTTTAGGGTCAGGGTCAGGTTTCGGGTTTGTGCTAGGTTAATTATTAGGATTAAGGCTCAAATTAGTGTTAGGGTTAGAATTAGGCTTAGGTTTATGGATAGGTATAGATTTAGGATTCAGGTTAAGATTAGGTAATTGATAGGGTTAAGGTGAGTGATAGTGTTAGGGTTAGGCCTAGGGTTAGTATTTGGGTAGGGTTATTGTTAGGGTAATGAATAGCATGAGAGCTAGGGTTAGTATTTGGGCTAGGGTTATTGTTAGGGTAATGAATAGCATGAGAGCTAGGGTTAGGGCTAGGGTGTTGGATAGGATAAGGGCTAGGATTAAGGTTTGGGTTAGGTTTAGGGTACAGGTTAGGTTTTGAGGTAGGGTTAGTGCTAGGGTGAGGGTTAGGTTTAGAATTATGTCTAGGGTTAGATTTACGGTTAAGGTTAGTGTTAGTGTTAGGGTTAGAGCTAAGGTTATCTTTAGAGTTGGGTTCATGGATAGGGTTAGATGTTGGGTTGGGGTTTGTGGTAGCTTTAGTTTTAGGGTTAGTGTTAAAATTAGGGCTAAGATTATCATTTGAGTTAGGAAAATGGATAGGGTTAGATGTCAGGTTAGGGTAAGGGGTAGTTTTATGTTTAGGGTTAGTGTTAGGGTTTGGGCTAGGGTTAGTGTTAGAGTAAGGGTTAGGGTTTTATCTAGGGTTAAGGCTACAATGAGGGTGAGGTTTAGGGTTAGGTCTAGAATTAGGTTTACAATTAGGATTAGAGCTAGGGTTATCATTAGGGTTAAGGTTCGGTTTAGGGTAATGGATAATTTTGGAGATATTATTAGGGCTAGTGTTAACATTATGATTAGGGCTAGGATTAGGTTTAGGGATAGGGCTAGGGTTACGTTTAGGTTTCGGTTTTGGATTTTATCTAAGGTTAGGTCTAAGGCGTGGGTTAGGATTAGCGTGAGGGTTAGGCTTAGGGTTAGGTATAAGGTTAGGTTAGGTTTAGGATTACACTTTGGGCTAGATTTAGGCCTCGAATTAGGGTTAGGTTTTGTGTTAGGTTTAGAGCTAGTTTTAGTGCTATTGTAATGTAAGGGTTATGTTTACAGTTATGGCTAGGTCTAGTGTTTGGTTTAGGTTTCGGTTAGTGTCACTTTGATAGCTAGGGTTAGTGTTAGCATTAGAGTCTGTGTTTGGATTATGGTTAGGGTTAGGGCTAGAGCCAAAATTAGGATTGGTTAGGTCTAGAGTTAAGGTTAGTGTTTGGCTTAGGATAAGGGTTATCATTAGAGCTAGGACTAGACTTTTTGTTTTGTTTTGTTTTGTTTAGGTCTTGGTTAAAGATATGGCTAGATTTATGATTAGGTTTAATCTAGGGCTAGTGTTAGGGTTAGGTTTAGATATAAGGTTATGGGTAGGGCTAGTGTTAGGGTTTAGTTTAGGTTAAGGGTCAGAATAAGGGTCAGGGTTAGAGTTTAGATTTGGGTTATGGTTAAAACAAGAATGAGAGCTAGGATTAGGACTAGTAATAAGGTTAGGGTTTGGGTTACACTAAGGATTCATTTTAAGAGTAGGGTTAGCATTAGGACTAGGGTTAGCATTAGGGTTGGGGTTTGGCTAGGGTAAAGGATAATGTTAGAGCTAGGGTTCGGGTTAGGGTTAGGGCTAGTGTTAGAATTAGGGTTAGGGTGAAACCTAGGGTTAGGTCTCAGATTTGGGCTAGGTTTTGGTTACCATTAGGTTTAAGGTTATGGCTAATGTATGATCTAGAGTTATGATTAGAACTAGTTTTAGATTTAGGGTTAGGACTAGGTCTAGTGTTAGGGTAAGTTTTAAGTTTAGGGTGATGTTTAGAGGTAGGGTTAGTGTTAATGTCAGAGACAGGTTCAGGGGTAGTTTTAGGGTTAAGATTAGGACTCAAATTAGGGCTAGGCTTAGGGCTAGATGTATGGTTAGGGTTTGGTTTAGGTAAAAGTTTAGGGTTAGTGTTATGGCTGAGTTTTGTTTTAGGGCTAAGCCTATGGTTAGGGCTAGCTTTAGGATTAGCATTAGGGTTAGGGATAGTGTTAGGGTTAGGGTTAGGTATAGAATTAGGGTTAGATTTAGAGTTAGGTTTAGATCTAGGGTTAGGGCAAGGTGTAAGGTTAGGGCTAGGGTTATTCTAGGCTATGGCTAGGAATAAGGTTATGGTAAGTGATAGGGTTAGAATTAGGGCTAGGGCTAGGGCAATAGTTATAGTTAGTCTTAAAGCTAGGGTTAGGGTTAGGTTTAGGATTAGGGCTAGGGTTAGTGTTAGGGTTATTCCTAGGGTAAAGTTTAGGCCTGAGGTTAGTGTTAGGGTAAGGGTTTGGTTTAGGATTAGGGTAAGCAATGGGGTTATAACTAGGTTTAGGGCTAGGGAAAGGGTTAGAGTTAGGGTTAGGTTTATGATTAAGGCTACATTTTGGGCTAGGATGAGAGCTAGTGTTCGTGTTAGGGTTAGGGCTAGGATTAGCACTAGGGGTAATATCAGGTCTAGGGTTATACTTAGGGATAGGTTTTGGGTTATGTTTATTGTTAGGTCTAGTGTAAGGGTTAGATTTAGGGTAAGGGTCAAGTTTAGAGCTATGTGTATTATTAGGGTCAGTGTTTTGCTTAAGGTTTGGTTTAAGTTAAGGTTTAGGTTTAGGGGTCGAATTAGCATTAGGGTTAGAGTTAGGGTTAGGGTAATAAATAAGCTTAGGATTAGGGTTCAGGTTAATTTTAGAGCAATGAATAGGTTTAGGGATTGTGATAGGGTTAGGGTTAAGCCTAGGGTTAGCATTAGGTTTAGGATTTTGGATAGGGTAATGGATAGAATTAGAGCTAGGGTTAGGGCTAGGGTTATGGTTAGGATTAGGGCTAGGGTTAGGGTAGTGTATATAATTAGAGCTATGTTTAGGGCTATGGTTCACGTTAGGATTAGGGCTAGTGTTAGGTTACAGTTTGGGATAGGGCTAGGGTTATGTTAAGGGTAAAGTTTAGGCTTTGAGCTAGGGTTAGATCTAATGCGAGGCTTAGGGTTATGGATAGGGCTAGGGTTAGGTTTAGGGTTACACTTAGGTCTATGTTCAGGCCTAGGATTAATATTAGGTTTTGTGTTAGTTTAGGCCTAGGGTTAGGGCCACTGGTAATGTAAGAGGTAGGGTTAGGTCTAGTTTTAGGGTTCGGGTTATAGATAGGTATATTGTTAGGATTAGGTTTTGGTTTAGGGTGAGCTTTGGAGCTAGGATTATGTTAGGGTCAAGGCCAGTGTTCATGTTAGAGTTAGTGTTGGGTTTAGGGCCAGAATTAGGACTAGGGTTAGGTCAAGGGATAGGGTTAGAATTTGGGTTATGTTAATTATTATTGTTAGGGCTAGGGCTAGGTTGTTGATTAGGTCTAGGGCTAGAGATATGGCTAGATTTAGGATTAGGTTTAAGTCTAGGGCTAGTGTTATGTTTAGGTTTAAGTATAGGATTACCGGTAGAGCTAATGTTAGGGTTTGGGTTTGGCCTAGGGTCAGGTTTAGACCTATGGTTAGTGTTAGGGTCAGATTAAGTGTCAGTGTTAGGGTTTGGGTTTGGGTTAGGGTTAGAGTTAGAACAAAGCTTAGGGTTAGGACTAGTAATAGGGTTAGGGTTTGGGTTAGGCTCTGTATTAGGGATAGGACTAGGGTTAGCATTAGGTTTAGTGTTTAGCTTAAGTTAATGGATAGGGTGTGAGCTAGGGTAAGAGCTATGGTTAGAGCTAGAGTTAGGGTATGTTTTAGGGCTAGTTTTAGGGTTAGGGTTAAAACTATGGTTAGCGCTCAGATTTGGGCCAGGTTTTGGGTTAGGTTGAGAGTAGTGTTAGGCCTACAACTAATGTATAATCCAGGGTTATGATTAGGGCTACTTTGGGGTAAGTGTTATGGTTAGGTCAAGTGTTAGGGTTAGGGTTACCGTTAGCGTGATACTTAGAGCTAGGGTTAGTGTTAGTGTCAGGGTCAGTGTTCGGGTTATAGTTAGGGTTAGGGTTAAACCCAGAATTATCACTAGAGTTAGGTCTAGGGGTAGGGTTAGTGTTTGTGTTTGGTTAAGGTTTATCATTAGGGCTATGGCTAGGTTTTGTTTAGGTCTAGGGCTAGAGATATGGCTAGATTTAGGATTAGGTTTAGGTCTAGGGCTAGTGTTAGGGTTAGGTTTAGGTATTGGTTTATTTTTAGTGCTAGTGTTAGGGTTCTGTTTATGGTTAGGGTCAGGTTTAAACAATCGGTTATCGTTAGGGTCAGAATAAGTATCAGGGTTAGGTTTAGGGTTTGGTTTATGGTTAGAGCTAAAATTGGGGCTAGGGTTAGGGCTAGTAATAGGGTGAGGGATTGGGTTAGGCTAAGGTTTAGGGTTAGGCCTAGGGTTAGCATTAGGGTTCGGGTTAGCATAGGGTAAGGGATAGGATTAGAGCTAGGATTAGGGCTATGTTTAGGGTTAGGATTAGGGCTAGTGTTAGGTTTAGTTTTAGGGTTAAAGCTAGGGTTAGGTCTTGCTTTAAGGCTAGGTTTTGGTTAGAGTTAGGGCTAGATTTAGAGTTATAGCCAATTTATGGACTACGGTTACAATTTGGGCTAGTTATAGGATTAGGGTTAGGATTAGGTCTAGTGGTAGGGTTAGGTATAACATTAGGGTGATGTTTACAGCTAGGGTTAGTATTAGGGTCAAATTCAAGGTCAGAGTATTTTTAGGGTTAGTGTTTGGACTCAAATTAGGGCTAGGGTTAGGGCTAGGTGTAGTGTTAGGTTTTGATTTAGGTGAAGTTTTAAAGTTAGGGCTATGGCTCAGTTTTGTTTTAGGGCTAGGGCTATGGTTAGGGCTAGTTTTAGGCTTAGCATTAGATTTAAGGCTAGTGTTAGGTTTAGGTTTAGCTTAGGGTAAAAGTTAGATTTAGATTTAGGATTAAATCTAGAGTTAGAACTAGGTATAGGGCTAGGGTGAGAGTGAGAGTTAGTCTTACAGCTAAGCTTAGAGTTTGGTTAGGTATAAGGCTTAATTAGGGCTAGTAATAGGGCTAGGTTTATGGTTATGATTAGGCCTGTGGTTAGTTTTAGGCTTAGGGTTAGGTTTAGTGTAAGCGAGGGGGTTAGAGCTAGGGATAGGGCTAGGTTGAAGGTTAGAATT
This sequence comes from Marmota flaviventris, assembly GCF_047511675.1. Classification (NCBI taxonomy): domain Eukaryota; kingdom Metazoa; phylum Chordata; class Mammalia; order Rodentia; family Sciuridae; genus Marmota; species Marmota flaviventris. The sequence goes on from NW_027288306.1 coordinate 7,833, forward strand.
AGGGTTAGGGCTAGGGTTTCATTAGAGTTATGGTTAAGGCTAGGTTTAGGTCTAGAATGAGAGCTAGGATTTGTGTTGGGGTTAGGGCTAGGATTAATGTTAGGGCGAATATCAGATCTAGGGTTATGGTTAGGGATAGTCTTAGGGTTACGTTTATGGCTATGTTTAGTGTAACTGTTAGGTTCTGGGTAAGGGTCAAGTTTAGAGATAGGGGTATTATTAGGGTCAGGGTCAGGTTTAGGGTTTTGTATAGGTTAGGGTTTAGGGTTAGGGCTCGAATTAGCGTTAGGGTTTGAGTTAGGGTAATTACAGGGTTTGGTTTAGGGTTCAGGTTAGATTTAGCATAATGGATAGGGTTACGGTTAGGGATAGGGTTAGATTTAGGCCTAGGGTTAGCATTATAATTAGGGTTATTTTTAGGGTAATTGATGGAGTTAGAGCTAATTTTAGGGCTAGGGTTATGGATAGGATTAGGGGTAGGGTTAGGGGTAGGGTTATGGGTTTGGTTTGTGTTAATTTTAGGGTGAGAATTACAGCTAGGGTAAATATCAGGTTTAGGGTTATGGTTAGGGATAGTTTTAGGGTTAGGTTTTTGGCTAGGTCTAGTATAAGGGTTAGGTTTAGGGTAGGGTCAGTGTTAGAGCGAGGTATATTATCACGGGAAGGGTCAGAGTTAGGGTTTGGGTTAAGTTAAGGTTTAGGGTTAGGGCTTGAATTAGCATTATGGTTAGGGTTAGGGTAATGATAGTGTTAGGTTTAGGGTTCAGGTTAGGTTTAGGTTAATGAAATAGGTTAGGGTTAGGGATAAGTTTAGGGTTAGGCCTAGGGTTACCATTAGAGTTATGGTTATGTTTAGGGTAATGGATAGGGTTAGACCTAGTGATACAGCTAGGATTAGGTTTAGAATTCTGGCTAGTTTTAGGGTAAGGTTTAGGGCTAGGTTCTGGTTTAGGTTTAGGTTTAGGGTTAGGGTTAAAGCTAGGGTTAAGGCTCAGATTAGGGCTTAGTTTGGGGTTTGGTTAGGGCTAGGGTTGGGGCTATGGCTAATGTATGAACTAGTGTTGCAATTAGTGCTAGTTCTAGGGTTAGTGTTAGGGCTAGATCTAGTGTTATGGTTAGGTTTAGGGTTAGGTGATGTTTGGAGTGAGGGTTATTGTTAGGGTCAGTGTCAGAGTCAGGGATAGTTTTAGGGTTAGGGTTAGAACTCGAATTAGGGTTAAAGTCAGTGCTAGGTGTACGGTTAGGGTTTGGTTTAGATTATGGGTTAGGGATATAGGTTGTTTTTTTTTTTAGGGCTAGGGCTACGGTTAAGGCTAGATTATGGATTAGCATAAGGGTTATGGCTAGTGTTAGGTTGATGTATAGGCTTAGGGTTAGGGTTAGATTTAGAGTTAGGTTAAGATCTAGGGTTAGGGCTAGGGCTAGGGCTAGGATTAGGGTGAAGGTTATGGTTATAGTAACGAATATGGTTAGAACTAAGGATAGACCTAGGGCGAGAATTAGAGTCAGTCATAGTAGTAGTCTTAGGGTTAGGGTAAGGGTTAGAGGTAAATTAGGACTAAGATTAGGGCTAGTGTTAAGGTTAAGGTTAGAGCTAAATTAGGGCTAGGGTTAGGGCTAGGGTTAGTGTTAGGTTTAGGGCTAAATTAGGGCCAGTATTAAAGCTAGGGTTTTGTTAGGATTAGACCAAGTAATTGGGCTAGAGGTTAGGGTTAGCGTTGGTGTTAAGGTTATGTTTAGGGGAATGAGTGGGGTTATAGCTAGCTTTAGGGCTAGGGTGAGTGTTAGAATTAGAATTAGGCCTAGGGTTATGGTTCAGGTTAGGATTAAGGCTAGATTTAGGGCTAGGTTAAGCACTTAGGTTTCTGTTAGGGTTATGGCTAGGGCTACTATCTGGTCTAATATCAGGTCAAGGGTTAATATCTAGGGCTAATATTAGGTCTAGGGTTAATGCTAAGAATAGTTTTAGGGTTAGATTATGACTAGGTCTAATGTAAGAGTTAGGTTTAGAATAATGGTCAGCTTTAGGGCTAGGGTTAATGTCAGGGTCAGGATCAGGATGAGCATTTGGTTTAGCTAAAGGTTTAAGATTAGGGCTCAAATTAGCATTAGCATTAGGTTTAGGGGTAGCATAATGGATAGGGTTTAGTTTTAGGGTTAGAGTAATTGTTAGGTTTAGGGCTAGGGTTATGGTTAGGTTAGGGTAAGGATTAGTGTTTGAGCTAGGGTTAGGGCTAGGGCGAGGGTTAGGTTTAGGTTTAGGTTTAGGTTTACCTTTATGGTTAGAGTTAGGTTTAGTGTTAGGGATAGGGTTTCAATTAGGGTTAGGGTTAGGGTTAGGGTAATGGATATGGTTAGTGCAAAAGTTTAGGCTAGGTTTAATGTTAGGATTAAGGCTAGTGTTAGGGTTAGGGTTTAGTATAGAGCTAGGGTTATGTTTAGTGTAAGGGTTATGTTTTGAGCTAGGGTTAGGTCTAAGGCGAGGCTTAGGTTAGGGCTAGGTTTAGCGCTAGGGTTAGGCTGAAGGCTATGCCTAAAGCTAAGTTTAAGCCTAGGATTAGGCCTAGGTTTTGTGTTAGGTTTAGGGCTAGGGTTAGGACTATGGGTAATGTAAGAGCTAGGGTTGTGTTTAGGGCTAGTTTTAGGGTTAGGGTTATGGCTAGGTCTAGTGTTAGGTTAGGCTAGGTTTTGGGTTAGTGTCAAGTTTAAAGCTAGGTTCAGTGGTATAATCAGGGTCATTTGGGGGGATAGGGTTAGGGTTAGGGTTATATCCAGAATTAGGACTTGGTTTAGGTCTAGGGGTAGGATAAGTGTTCAGTTTAGGTTAAGGGTTATTGTTAGGGCTAGTACTAGGTTTTTTTTAGGCCTAGGGCTAGAGTTATAGCTATATTTAGGATTAGCCTTGGGTCTAGTTCTAGTGTTACATTTAGGTATAGGTATAGGGTTACGTACGAGTAGGGCTAGTGTTAGGGTTTGGTTTAGGGTTAGGGTCAGGTTTAGACCTAGGGTTTCTGTTAGGGACAGATGAGGGTCAGGGTTAAGACTAGTATTATGGTTAGAGTTTAAGTTAGGCTAAGGATTAGGATTAAAACTAGGATTAGCATTTGGGTTATGGTTTGGCTTAGTGTAAGGAATAGAGGTAGAGTTAGTGTTAGAGCTAGTGTAAGGGTTAGTGTTAGGCCTAGTATTAGGGTAAAACATAGGGTAGGGCTCGGATTAGTTGTAGAATTTGTGTTAGGGTTAGGGCTATGGTTAGGACAATGACTAATGTATGAACTAGGGTTATGATTAAGGCTAGATTTATGGTTAGGTTAAGGCTAGATATACTGTTAGGGTTAATTTAAGGTTAGGGTGATGTTTAGAGCTAGGATTAGTCTTAGGGTCAGTGTCTGGGTCAGGGTTAGCTTTAGAGTTAGTTTTAGGTTTAGTTGTAGAGTTAGGGTTTGATTTAGGTTAAGGGTTAGGTTTAGGGCTATGGCTTGCTTTGGTTTATGGCTAGGGCTAGGGAAAGGGCACGTTTTTGGATTAATGTTATGGTTAGGGTTAGTGTTAGGGTTTGGTTTAGGCTTATCGTTACAGTTAAATTTAGAGTTAGGTTTAGATTTATATTTAGACTTAGATCTAGGATTAGGATTAAGGCTAAGGATAGAATTAGTGCTAGGGCTAGGGCTAGGGCAAGAGGTTGAGTTAGTCTTATGGCTAGGTTTAGGGTTTGTATAGGATTAAATAAAGGTTAGGATTAGCAGTAGGCTTTGTGTTAGGCCTAGGTTTAGGGCTAGGGTTAGGGTTATGTTTAGGGTTATGGTTAGTTTTAGGGTACAGGATGAGGTTATAGGTAGGTTTAGGCCTAGGTTCAGGAATAGAATTAGGGTTAGGGCTCGGGTTATGGATCGGGTTAGGATAAAGCCTAGGTTTAGGGCTAGGATTATGGTTAGGGCTAATTTCAGGTCCAGTGTTATGGTTAAAAATAGTTTTAGGGTTAGGTTTCTGGCTATGTCTAGTATAAGGGTTAGATTTAGGGTTGGGGTCAGGTTTAGAGCTAAAGGTACTATTAGGGGTCAGGGTCACGATTAGTGTTTTGGATAGGTTAAAGTTTAATGTTAGGGCTCGAATTAGCATTAGAGTTAGGATTAGGGTAAAGATAGGTTTCAGGTTAGGTTTAGGGTAACGGATAGGGTTAGTATAAGGGATATGGTTAGGTTTAGGCCCAGGTTTAGCATTAGGGTTATGGTTATGGTTAGGGTAATGGATAGGGTTAGAGATAGGGGTACGGCTAGGGTTATTGTTAAGATTATTGATAGGGTTAGGCTTAGGGTTAGGCTTAGGGTTAAATCTAGAGTTATGGCTAGGATTATAGTTACGATTAGTGATAGGGTTAGGGGTAGGGGTAAATCTAGGGATAGTGCTCAAAATAAGGCTAGATTTTGGGTTAAGTTAAGGCTAGGTTTAGGGTAACAACTAATGTAAGTACCAGGGTTGTGATCAGGGCTAATTTTAGGGTTAGGGTTATGGCTAGGTCTGTTGTTAGGTTTAGGTATAGGGTTAGGGTGATGTTTAGAGCTAGTGTTAGTGTAAGGTCAGAGTCAGAGTCAGGGCTAGTTTTAGGGTTTGGCTTAAAACTCGAATTAGGCCTAGAGGTATGGCTAAGTGTAGGGTTAGGGCTTAGTTTATATTAAGGGTTAGGGTTAGGTCTATGGCTTGGTTTTATTTTAGGGCTAGGTTTAGTGCTAGTTTTAGGATTAGCCTTAGGGTTAGGGTAGTGTTAGGTTTAGGTTTAGACTAAGGGTGAGGGTTAGATTTAGAGTTAGGGTTAGATCTAGGATTGCTGCTAGGGCTATGAATAGGGCTAGTGTTAGATCTATGGTTTGGGCTAGGATTAGGGTTCCAGTAAAGTATAGGTTTAGAACTAGGGTTAGGACTAAGGTGAGAGTTAGAGTTAGTCTTTGAGCTAGGTTTAGGTTAAGGTTAGGTTTAGGGTTAAATTAGGTCTAAGATTAGGGCTAGGGTTAGTGTTAAATTTAGGCCTAGGGTTATAGAAGGGTTATAATTAAGGCTATGTTTAGGGCTAGAATAAAGTCTAGGGTTTGTGTTAGGGTTAGGGCTAGTATCATGGGCTAGGGCTAATATCAGGTCTAGGGTTATGCTTAGGAATAGTTTTAGGGTTAGTTTTATGGCTAGGTCTAGTGTAAGGGTTAGGTATAGGGTAAGAGTGAGGTTTAGAGCTAGGGGAATTATTAGGGTCAATGTCAGTGTTTGGGTTTGATTTTGGTTTGATTTTAGGTTTAGGGCTCAAATTAGCATTAGGGTTATGGTTAGGGTAATCATTGGATTAGGTCTAGGGTTCAGGGTATGTTTAGGGAAATTGATAAGTTTGGGATAGTGATATGTTTAGGGTTAGACCTAGGGTTAGCATTAGGGTAAGGGTTATGTTTAGGGTAATGATACAGTTAGACTTAAGGTTAGGGCTAGGGTTATGGTTAGGATTAGGTCTTGATTTAGGGTTAGGGTGAGAGTTAGAACTAGGGTTTGGTTAAGGTTTTGTTTAGTGTAAGGGTTATGTTCTGAGCTATGGTTAGGGCTAGGCTGAGAGTTAGGTTCAAGTTTAGGTCTAGGGATAGGATTACAGTAGATTTTCGGTAAGGGTTAGGGTTACGATTAGGCCTAGGGTTAGTGGTAGGGTCAGTTAAAGGGTCAGGGTTAGTGTTAGGCTTTTGGATAAGGTTAGATCTAGAATGAGGACAAGGGTAAGGGCTATTAATAGGGTTAGTGTTTTGGTTAGCCTAAGGATTAGTGATAGGTCTAGGGCTTACCCTTAGGTTTACAGTTTTGCTTAGGGTTAGGGATTGGTTTAGAACTAGGGTTAGGGCTATGGTTATGGTTAGAGTTAGGTTGAAAACTAGGTTTAGGACTCAGATTAGGCCTAGGTTTTGTGTTAGGTTTAGGGCTAGGGTTATGTCAATGGCTAATGTAAGAACTAGGGTTACCATTAGGGTTAGTTTTAGTATTAGGGTATGGGTTAGGTTTAGTGTTAGGGTTGGGTTTAAGGTTAGAGAGATATTTATAGCTAGGGTTTGTGTTAGGCTAGGAATCAGGGTCAGGCTTAGTTTTAGGGATAGAGTTAGAACTCAAATTAGGGCTAGAGTTACAGTTAGGTTTCATTTTAAGGGGAGGGCAATATATAGAGCTAGGGTATGTGTTACAATATGAGTCAGGGTCAGGGTTGGTTTTAAGGTTAGGGTTAGGACTCAAACTAGGGCTAGGGTTAGGTCTAGTTGTAGTGTTAGGCTTTGGTTTAAGTTAAGGTTTAGGGTTAGGGCTTATGCTCAGTTTTGTTTTAGTTGTAGGGTTAGCGTTAGGGCTAGTGTTAGTGTTAGGCTTAGGCTTAGTGTTAGGGTTAAATTTGGAATTAGGTTTAGATCTAGGTTTAGGGGTAGAACTAAGGATAGGGTAAAGGTTATGACTAGATTTAGGGTTATGGTAAGGGATAGGGTTAGAACTAGGCATAGGGCTAGGGAGAGAATTATTAGTCTTAGGGCTAGGATTAGGGTTAGGATTAGAGATAGCGCTAAATTAGGGCTAGGATTAGGGCTAGGTTTAGTGTTTATTTTAAGCCTAGGGTTAGGGTTAGGATTAGGGTTAGGTTTAAGAGTTATAATTTAGTTTAGAGATTAGGTTTAGAGTTAGAGCAAAGTTTGGAGTATGAGATGGCTTTATAGCTAGGTTTAGAGGTAGGATGAGTGTTATAATTAGGGTTAGGGATGTGGTTAGGGTTAGGGTTATGATTAAGGCTCGGTTTAGGGCTATAAGGAGGACTAGGGTTTTTGTTGTTGTTGTTGTTGTTGTTGTTAGGGCTAGGATTACTGCTAGGATAATTTCAGGTCCAGAATTATAATTAAAGATAGGTTTAATATTAGGATTATGGGTAAATCTAGTGTAAGGGTTAGGTTTAGGGTTAGCATCAGGTTTAGAGCTAGGGGTATTATTAGGGTCAAGTTCTGGGGTAGGGTTTGTGGTAGGTTAAGGTTTAAAGTTAGGGCTCGAATTAGCATTAGGGTTAGGGTTAGGGTTATGGTACTGGATAGAGTTAGAAATCAGTTTAGGTCTATGGTTATGGTTATGTATAGTGCTAGGTTTGGGGTTAAGTTAGTGCTAGGGTTAGGGTTATGGCTAATGTAAGTACTAAGGTTATGAGTACTGCTAATTTTAGTGTTTTAGGGCTGGGTTTACTGTTAGGTTTAGGTTTAGGGTTAGGGTGATATTTAGACCTCAGGTTAGTGTTATGATCAGAGTAAGGGTCAGGGTTAGTTTTAGGGTTTGGCTTAAAACTCGAATTAGTGCTGGGTTTAGGGCTAGGTGTAGGGTTAGGGCTTGGTTTAGGTTAAGGGCTAGGGTTAGAGCTTTGACTCAGTTTGGTTTTAGGGCTAGGGTAAGGGTTAGTGAAATTTTTAGGATTTTGTTAGGGTTAGGGCTAGTCTTAGATTTAGGCTCAGGCTTCAGTTTAGGGTTAAATTTAGAGTTAAGTATTTTTCTAAGGTTACTGCTATGGCTAAGGACATGACAAGGGTTAGGACTAGGATTTGGGATAGGGTTAGTTTTATGGTAAGGGATAGGATTAGAATGAGTGATAGGGTCAGTGTCAGAGTTAGAGTTATTCTTAGGGCCAGGGTTAGGGATAGGGTTAGGGCTAAGTCTAAATTATGGCTAGGGTTAGTGTTAAGGCTAGGGTTGGAACTAGTTTTAGAATTAGCATCAGGTTTAGGGCTAGTTTTAGGCTTATGCATCGAGTTTGGGTTAGATTTTAAAATTAGATTTCAATCTAGTGTTAAAGCTAGGGCTAAGGATAGGGCAATTTTGACAAAAAGGGTTAGGGTTAGAGTTAGGGTTACGTTTAGGGTAAGGGATGTGCTTTTGGCTAGGTTTAGGGATAGGGCAATGGTTAGTATTAGGGTTAGGGCTAAGTTAGTGTTAGTGTTATGATTAAGGCTAGGTTTATGGCTTGGATGAGGTTTAGGGTTTCTGTTAGGGATAGGGATAGTATTAGGGCTAGGGCTAATGTCAGGTCTAGGGTTATAGTGAGGGCTATATTTAGTGTTAGGTTTATGGCTTGGTCCAGTGTAAGGATTAGGTTTAGAGTAAGATTCAGTTTTATATCTAGCGTTATTTTTAGGGTCAGTGTCAGGATTAGAGTTTGGGTTAAGTTAGAGTTTATGTTTTGAGTAATGACAGAGTTATTTTTAGGATTTAGGTTTGGTTTAGTTTAATGGATAGGTTTAGGTTTAGGCCTAGGGTTAGCTTAAGGGTTAGGGTTATTGTTAGGGTAAAGGATAGGTTTAGACCTAAGGTTAGGGATAGGGTTGTGTATGGAATTAGGACTATTTTGCGGTTTGGATTAGGTTTAAGTTTAGGGTTAAAGCTAGGTTTAGGACTCAGTTTAAGCTAGGTTTGGGGTTAGGTTAGGGCTAGGGTTAAGGCTACCATGAATGTTGAAGTAGGGTTATGATTAGTGCTATTTGTAGAATTAGGGTTAGGGCTAAGTCTAGTGTTAGATTGAGGTTTATGGTGATGATGATGTATAGAGCCAGGGTTAGTGTGAGTTAGGGTCAGGGTTAGTTTGGGGTTAGGGTTAGGACTAAAATTAGGGATATGGTTAGGGCTAGGTGTAGGCTTAGGGTTTGGTTTAGGTTAAGGGTTAGGTTACGGCTATGGCTCGGTTTTGTTTTAGGGCTAAGGCTAGTGTTAGGGCTAATTTTAGTATTAGTATTAGCATTAGGGCTAGTGTTAGGTTTAGGTTTATGCTTAGGGTTAGGGTTACATTTAGAGGTAGGGTTAGATCTAGGGTTATGGCCAGGGCTATGAATAGGGCTAGGATTAGACCAAGAGTTAGGGCTAGGATTAGGGGTCTAATAAGGGATAGGGTTAGAACTAGAGTTAGGGTTAAGGTGAGAGTTAGAGTTAGTCTTTGGCCTAGGGTTAGGGTTAGGATTAGGGATAGGGCTAAATTAGGGCTAAGATTAAGGCTAGGATTAGTGTTAGGGTCAGGCCTAGGGTTTTGGTTAGGGATAAAATTAAGGCTATGTTTAGGGCTAGGATAAGGGTAAGGGTTAGGGTTAGGACTAGGATTATGACTACGGTTAATATCACGTCTAGGGTTAAGGTTAGGAATAGTTTTAGGGTTAGGTTTATGACTAGGTCTAGTGTAAGGGTCAGGTTTATAGCTAGGGGAATTATTAGGGTCACAGTCAGTGTTAGGGTTTGCTTTAGGTTTGAGGTTAAGTTTAGGGCTCGAATTAACATTAGGGTTAGGGTTAGCATAATGATAGGATTCGGTTTAGGATAATTGATAGGTTTGGGGAAAGCAATAGGGTTAGGGTTAAGCCTAGGGTTAGCATTATGGTAAGGGTTATGTTTAGGGTAATGGATAGAGTTAGAGTCAGGGTTAGGGCTAGGGTTATGGTTAGGATTAGGTCTTGTGTTAGGGTTAAGTTGAGGGTTAGAACTAGTATTATGTTTTGGGTGATGTTTAGCATAAAGGTTAGGTTCTGAGCTATGGCTAGGGCTAGGCTGAGAGTTAGGTTCAGAGTTAGGCCTAGGGATAGGATTATGGTAAATTTGTGGTTAGGTTTGGGGTTAGGGTTAGACCTAGGTTTAGTGTTAGGGTCAGAATAAGGGTCAGGGTTAGGGTTAGTGTTTGGGATAGTGTTAGAGCTAAAATGAAGGCTAGGGTTAGGAGTATTAATAGGGTTAGAGTGTCAGTCTAAGGACTAGGGATATGTCTAGGGTTACTCTTAGGTTTAGGGTTTCATGTAGTGTAAGGGATTGATTTACATTTACAGTTAGGGCTATGGTTAGGGTTAGAATTACAGTTAAAACTAGGTTTAGGGCTCGGTTTAGGGCTAGTTTTTGTGTTAGGTTTAGGGCTACTATTACAATAATGGCTAAAATAAGAACTAGGTTACCATTAGGGTTAGTTTTAGGGTTAGGGGTAGGGGTAGTTTGAGTGCTAGGGTTAGGTTTAATGTTAGGGTGATATTTAAACCTATGGTTCTTGTTAGGATAGGAGTCAGGATCAGAGTTAGCATTAGGGTTAGCATTAAGACTCGAATTAGGGCTATTGTTAATGTTAGTGTTTGGTTTGAGTTTAGAGCAGTGTTTAGAGCTAGGGTGAGTTTTAGGATATGAGTCAGGGTCAGGAATACTTTTAAGGTGAGGCTTTGGACTCGAATTAGGGCTAGGTTTAGGTCTAAGTGAAGTGTTAGTGTTTGGTTTATGTTAAGGTTTAGGGTTAGGGCTATTGCTCGGTTTTGGTTTACTGCTAGGATTAGGGTTAGGGCTAGTTTTACAATAATCATAAGGGTTAGGGCTAGTGTTAGTGTCAGGCGTAGGCTTAGGTTTAAGTTTAGATTTATAGTTAGGGTTAGGGCTGGGACTAACTTTAAGGCAAGTGTAAGGGCTAGTGTTAGGTTTACAGTAGCGGATAGGGATAGAACTAGGGATAGGGCTAGGGTTAGGGCAAGAGTTTGAGTTAGTCTTAGGGCTAGGGTTAGGATAGGGTTAGAGATAGAGCTAAATTAGGGCTAGGATTAGGGCTAGGTTTTGGGTTTAGCTTAAGCCTAGGGTTAGGGTTAGGGTTAGGGTTAGGTTTAAATTTAAGGTAAGGGATGATATTATAGGTAGTTTTAGAGGTAGGGTGAGGGTTAGATTTAGGGTTAGGTGTAGAGCTAGAGTTAGGGTTATGATTAAGGCTAGGTTTAGGGCTAGGATGAGGGCTAGGTGTGTTTTTAGGTTTAGGACTAGGATTAGGGCTAGGGCAAAATTCAGGTCCAGAATTATGGTTAAAGATAGTTTTAGGGTTAGGTTTATGGCTACGTCTAGGGTAAGGGTTAGGTGTTGGGTCATGGTCAAGTTTAAAGATAAGGGTATTATTAGGGTCAAGGTCTGGGTTAGTGTTTGAGATAGGTTAAGGTTTCAAGTTTGGGCTTGAATTAGTTTTAGAATTAGGGTTAGGGTAATGATAGGGTTAGGTTCCAGATTCAGGGATACAGTTAGGTTTAGGGTAATGGAAAGGTTAGGATTCAGGTTAGGGTTAGGTTTATGCCTAGGATTATCATTATGGTTAGGGTTATGGTTATGTTAATGGATAGATTTAGAGATAAGTTTAAGGCTAGAGTTATGGTTACAATTAGGGCTAGTGTTAGGGTTGTGTTAGGTTTAAAGCTAGGGTTAGGGCTAGGTTGTGGGTTATGTTAGGGCTAGGGTTAGGGTTACAGCTAATGCAAGTACTAGGTTTACAATTAGGACTAGTTTAGGTTTTTAGTGCTAGGTTTAGTGGTAGGGTTAGGTTTACTGTTAGGGTGATGTTTCGAGCTAGAAGTGTTAGGGTCAGTGTCAGGTTCAGGGTTAGTTTTAGGCTCTGCTTCCAACTCGAATTAGGGCTAGGATTAGGTCTAAGTGTAAGGTTAGGTTTTGGTTTAGGTTAATGGTTAGGGTTAGAGCTATGGCTTCGTTTTGTTTTAGGGATAGGGCTATCGTTAGGGCTTGTTTTAGGATTAGTGTTATGGTTTGGGCTAGTGTTAGGTTAGGTTTAGGCTTCGGGTTAGGGCTAGATTTAGAGTTACATTTTGCCTAAGGTTAGGGCTAGGGATAAGGATAGGGAAAGGGTGAGCACTAGGGTTGGGACTAGGGTTAGGGTTACGGTAAAGGATACAGTTAGAATGAGTGATAGGGCTAGTGTGAAAGTTAGGGTCAGTCTTAGGGCTAGGGTTAGTGTTAGGTTTAAGGATATGGCTAAATTATGGCTAGGGTTATGTTAGGGCTAGGGTTAAGGCTAGTTTTAAGATTAGGCTTAGGGAGCCCGCGGGGACTGCTTCTTGGAGCTTACACTTATAGGAGCTTACACCGAGCACAGAGCGGCCGAGTTCCGGCTCCTGGAACTTCCCTGGCCCGGGGCTAGGAGCCCGCAGAAACTGCTTCTCGGTCCGGGTCCTGCTGAGGGCTGGTCAGGACTCACCCGTTGCTTTGGTTGCCCGGCAAGGGGAATGAAATGCTGCCATTCGCATAGGATACCAACATGGCAGAGATCTGATGTCAGCAGAAAGTGGCAGAGGAGAGAACTTCATCAATACCAGCGGTGACATAAGCAGTTGGTCTCCTGGTAGGGGGGGTGAGGCACAGTCACCCGAGTCTCCTCAATTTGTCGTCGAGCCAGAGGGGAGGAGCCGGGCCGCCACCAGCACCCGGAGCAGGCCCAGCGGCTCCCCAGCCAGCGTGGTGACCGCGTGACCCCAATTGGAGAGGGGGCGGAGCGGAGCCGCCACCCGCGCCCGCAAGGTGGGCAGACCTGCGACCCAGTGGGCAGGGCAGAGCCGCCGTTCGCGCTTGCAAGGTAAACAGACCTGTGACAGCCTGGCGGGTCAGGCCCAGTGGCCTGCCAGTGTGGTACACACGTCACCCCAACTGGAGTAGGGGCAGAACAGATCCTTCTCCCATGCCCAGATCAGGCCCTGCCGGTGTGGTGGTCACGTGACCCCAATTGGAGTGGGGGTGGAGCGGAACTGCCACCCGTGCCCACAGGGTGAGCAGACCAGTGATCAACCTGCAGATCAGGCCCAGGGGACCGCAGGCATGGTAGGAGGGTCAGGGCAGATCCGCCGCCCACGCCTCCAAGGTAGGCAGACCTACAACAGACCTGCGAATCAGGCCCAGGAGCCTGCCGGCGTGGTACAAACACCACCCTAATTGGAGTAGTGGCAGAGCAGAGTTGCCGCCCGTGCCAGGAACAGGCCCAGCGTCCTGCAGGCGGGGTAGTCACGACACCCCAATAGGAGTAGGGGCAGAGCAGAGCCTCCACCCGTGCCCGAAAGGTGGGCAGATCTGCGACCGACCAGCGGGACAGGCCCAGTGGCCTGCCGGTACGACAGACACGTCACCCCATTTGGAGTAGGGTCAGAGTAGAGCCGCCACCCGCGCCTGCAGGGTAGGCAAACCTGCAACCGACCGGAGGATCAGGCCCGGTGGCCGGCCGGCGTAGTACACTCGTCACCCCAATTGGAGTAGGGGCAAAACAGAGCGGCTGCCAGCTCCCAGAACAGGCCCAGTGACCTGCCGGCATGGTAGCCATGGAACCCCAATTGGAATAAGGAGAGAGCAGAGCCGCCGCCCGCACCTGCAGGAAAGATACGCAAGCAGTATGAAAAAGACAAGGAAAGAAAAGGACCACAAGCAATGCAGGTCAACGCAACTTTAGAAGAGGTAACAGCTGCAGCAGATGGAATGTCAGATGGAGAATTCAGGATATACATGCTTCAGGTGATCTGGAGTATCAAGCAAGACATTAAACAGCAAAATCAGACAATGAAAGATCACTTCGACAACGAATTACGCAAACAAATCCAGGAAGCAAAGGATCAACTATACAGGGAGATAGAGGTTATAAAAAACAAACAAACAGAAATCCTAGAAATGCAGGAAACAATAAACCAACTTAAAAACTCAATGGAGAATACTACCAGCAGAGTAGAACACTTGGAAGATAGAACATCAGACAATGAAGACAAAGTATTTCAACTGGAAAAGAATATAGACAGCTCAGCAAGACTGTTAAGAAACCATGAGCAGAACATCCAAGAAATATGGGATAACATTAAGAGACCAAACTTAAGAGTCATTGGGATACAGGAAGGTACAGAGCTCCAAACCAAAGGAACGAGAAGTCTATTCAATGAAATAATACGAGAAAACTTCCCAGACTTGAAGAATGAGACAGAATCCCAAATCCTAGAAGCCTACAGGACGCCGAATGTGCAAAATCATAAGAGATCCACACCTAGACACATTATAATGAAGATGCCCAACATACAGAATAAGGAGAGAATTTTAAAATCTACAAGAGAAAGGAAGCAGATTATATTTAGGGGTAAGGCAATCAGGATAACAGCTGATCTTTCAACACAGACTCTGAAAGCTAGAAGATCCTGGAATAAAATATTTCAAACACTGAAAGAAAATGGGTTCCAATCAAGAATTGTGTATCCAGCGAAATTAAGCTTCAGGATGGAGGATGAAATTAAAACCTTCCACGATAAACAAAAGTTTAAAGAATTCGCAGCTAGAAAACCATCTCTTCAAAACATCCTCACCAAGCATTACAGGAAGAGGAAATGGAAAATAACAATGAAAACCAACAGTGGGAGGTAGGACAGTAAAGGGGGGGATAATTAAAGAGGAAAACAAACCATGTTTAGTAACAGAAATAAACAAATATGGCTGGAAGAACAACCCATATCTCAATAATAACCCTAAGTGTTAATGGCTTAAACTCACCAATTAAGAGACACAGGCTAGTAGAATGGATCACAAAACAAGACCCAACAATATTCTGCCTACAGGAGATGCATTTGATAGGAAAAGACATACATAGGCTGAAGGTGAAAGGTTGGGAAAAATCATATCACTCATATGGGCTTCGGAAACAAGCAGGAGTGTCCATACTCATATCAAATAAAATAGATTTCAAGCCAAAGTTAATCAAAAGAGATAAAGAGGGACACTACATACTGCTTAAGGGAACCATACACCAACAAGACATAACAATCATAAATATTTATGCCCCAAACAATGGTGCAGCTATGTTCGTCAAACAAACTCTTTTTTTTTTCTCAAGTTCAAGAGTCTAATAGACCACCATACAATAATCATGGGAGACTTCAACACACCTCTCTCGCCACTGGACAGATCTTCCAAACAAAAGTTGAATAAGGAAACTATAGAACTCAGTAACACTATTAATAACCTAGACCTAATTGACATATATAGAGTATACCACCCAACATCAAGCAGTTACACTTTTTTCTCAGCAGCACATGGATCCTTCTCAAAAAAAAATCATATATTATGTCACAAGGCAACTCTTAGACAATATAAAGGAGTAGAGATAATACCATGCATCTTATCTGATCATAATGGCATGAAACTGAAAATCAACGATAAAAGAAGGAAGGAAAAAGCATAAATCACTTGGAGAATGAACAATAGGTTACTGAATGATCAATGGGTTATAGAAGACATCAAGGAGGAAATTAAAAAAATCTTAGAGATTAATGAAAACACAGACACAACATATCGGAATCTATGGGACACATTGAAAGCAGTTCTAAGAGGAAAATTCATTGCTTGGAGTTCATTCCTTAAAAAAAGAAAAAACCAACAAATAAATGATCTCATACTTCATCTCAAAATCCTAGAAAAAGAAGAGCAAAACAACAGCAAAAGAAGTAGAAGGCAAGAAATAATTAAAATCAGAGCTGAAATTAATGAAATTGAAACAAAAGAAACAATTGAAAAAATTGACAAAACTAAAATTTGGTTCTTTGAAAAAATAAACAAAATCGACAGACCCTTAGCCATGCTAGTGAAGAGAAGAAGAGAGAGAACTCAAATTACTAGCATACGGGATGAAAAAGGCAATATCACAACAGACACTTCAGAAATACAGAAGATAATCAAAAACTATTTTGAATCCTTATATTCCAACAAATTAGAAGATAGTGAAGGCATAGATAAATTTCTTAAGTCATATGATCTGCCTAGATTGAGTCAGGAGGATATAGAAAACCTAAACAGACCAATATCAATTGAGGAAATAGAAGAAACCATAAAAAGACTACCAACTAAGAAAAGCCCAGGTCCAGATGGGTATACAGCAGAATTTTACAAAACCTTTAAAGAAGAACTAATACCAATACTTTTCAAGCTACTTCAGGTAATAGAAAAGGAGGGAGAACTTCCAAATTTATTCTATGAGGCCAACATCACCCTGATACCTAAACCAGACAAAGACACTTCAAAGAAAGAAAACTACAGACCAATATCTCTAATGAACTTAGATGCAAAAATCCTCAATAAAATTGTGGCGAATCGGATACAAAAACATATCAAAAAAATTGTACACCATGATCAAGTAGGATTCATCCCTGGGATGCAAGGCTGGTTCAATATACGGAAATCAATAAATGTTATTCACCACATCAATAGACTTAAAAATAAGAACCATATGATCATCTCGATAGATGGGGAGAAAGCATTCGACAAAGTACAGCATCGCTTTATGTTCAAAACTCTAGAAAAACTAGGGATAACAGGAACATACCTCAATATTGTAAAAGCAATCTATGCTAAGCCTCAGGCTAGCATCATTCTGAATGGAGAAAAACTGAAGGCATTCCCTCTAAAATCTGGAACAAGTCAGGGATGCCCTCTCTCTCCACTTCTGTTCAACATAGTTCTCGAAACATTGGCCAGAGCAATTAGACGGACGAAAGAAATTAAAGGCATCAAAATAGGAAAAGAAGAACTTAAATTATCACTATTTGCAGATGATATGATTCTATACCTAGCAGACCCAAAAGGCTCTACAAAGAAACTATTAGAGCTAATAAATGAATTCAGCAAAGTGGCAGGATATAAAATCAACACGCATAAATCAAAGGCATTCCTGTATATCAGCGACAAATCCTCTGAAATGGAAATGAGGACAACCACTCCATTCAAAATATCTTCAAAAAAAATAAAATACTTGGGAATCAACCTAACAAAAGAGGTGAAAGACTTATACAATGAAAACTACAGAACCCTAAAGAGAGAAATAGAAGAAGATCTTAGAAGATGGAAAAATATACAATGTTCATGGATAGGCAGAACTAACATCATCAAAATGGCGATATTACCAAAAGTTCTCTATAGGTATAATGCAATGCCAATCAAAATCCCAATGGCATTTCTTGTAGAAATAGAGAAAGCAATCATGAAATTCATATGAAAAAATAAAAGACCCAGAATAACAAAAACAATGCTAAGCAGGAAGTGTGAATTAGGCGGTATAATGATACCAGACTTCAAACTATACTACAGAGCAATAGTAACAAAAACAGCATGTTACTGGTACCAAAACAGGCGGGTGGACCAATGGTACAGAATAGAGGACACAGAAACCAATCCACAAAACTACAACTATCTTATATTTGATAAAGGGGCTGAAAGCATGCAATGGAGGAAGGATAGCATCTTCAACAAATGGTGCTGGGAAAACTGGAAATCCATATGCAACAAAATGAAACTGAATCCCTTTCTCTCGCCATGCACAAAAGTGAATTCAAAATGGATCAAGGAGCTTGATATCAAATCAGAGACACGCCGTCTGATAGAAGAAAAAGTTGGCTACGATCTACATTCGGTGGGGTCTTGCTCCAAATTCCTCAATAGGACACCCATAGCACAAAAGTTAATAACTAGAATCAACAAATGGGACTTAATCAAACTAAAAAGTTTTTTTCTCAGCAAAAGAAACAATAAGAAAGGTAAATAGGGAGCCTACACCCTGGGAACAAATCTTTACTCCTCACACTTCAGATAGAGCCCTAATATCCAGAGTATACAAAGAACTCAAAAAATTAGACAATAAGATAACAAATAACCCAGTCAACAAATGGGCCAAGGACCTTAACAGACACTTCTCAGAGGGGGACATACAATCAATCAACAAGTACATGAAAAAATGCTCACCATCTCTAGCAGTCAGAGAAATGCAAATCAAAACCACCCTAAGATACCATCTCACTCCAGTAAGATTGGCAGCCATTATGAAGTCAAACAACAACAAGTGCTGGTGAGGATGTGGGGAAAAGGGTACACTTGTACATTGCTGGTGGGACTCCAGATTGGTGCAGCCAATTTGGAAAGCAGTATGGAGATTTCTTGGAAAGCTGTGAATGGAGCCACCATTTGACCCAGCTATTCCCCTTCTTGGTCTATTCCCTAAAGACCTAAAAAGAGCATGCTACAGGGACACTGCTACATCGATGTTCATAGCAGCACAGTGCACAATAGCAAGACTGTGGAACCAACCTAGATGCCCTTCAATAGACGAATGGATAAAAAAATGTGGCATTTATACACAATGGAGTATTACTCTGCATTAAAAATGACAAAATCATAGAATTTACAGGGAAATGGATGGCATTAGAGCAGATTATGCTAAGTGAAGCTAGCCAATCCCTAAAAAACAAATGCCAAATGTCTTCTTTGATATAAGGAGAGTAACTAAGAACAGAGTAGGGGCGAAGAGCAGGAGAAGAAGATTAACATTTAACAGGGATGAGAGGTGGGAGGGAAAGGGAGAGAGAAGGGAAATTGCATGGTAATGGAAGGAGACCCTCAGGGTTATACAGTGGAGGAGGTAGAGAGAGAGGAGGGGAGGGGGGGGGAGAGGTGGGGAGGGGGGAGGGGGGAGGATGGGAAAGGCAGCAGAGCACAACAGACACTAGTATGGCAATTTGTAAATCAATGGATGTGTAACTGATGTGATTCTGCAATCTGTGTATGGGGTGAAGGTGGGAGTTCATAACCCACTTGAATCAAATTGTGGAATATGATATGTCAAGAAATTTGTAATGTTTTGAACAACCCACAATAAAAAATAAAAAAAAAAAAAAAAAAAAAAAAAAAAAAAAAAAAAAAGATTAGGCTTAGGCATCGAGTTAGGTTTAGATTTAGAGTTAGGTTTCTATCTAGGATTAGTGCTAGGGCTAAGAATAAGGCAAGGGATACCACTAGGGTTAGGGTTAGTGTGGTTATGATTAAGGCTATGTTTAGGGCTACAATGAGGACTAGGATTTGTTGTAAGGTTAAGGATAGTATTAGGGCTATGGCTAATTTCAGGACTAGGGTTACAGTTAGAGATAGATTTAGTGTTAGGTTTATGGCTTGGTCCAGTGTAATGGTTAGGTTTTTGATTAGGGTCCATTTTAGATCTAGGGTGGAATCACGGTCAGGATTAGGGTTTGGGTTAAGTTAGAGTTTAGGTGCAGGGCTCAAATTAGTGTTAGATTTATGGTTAGGGTAATGAAAGGGTTAGATTTAGGGTTTAGCTTTGGTTTTGTGTAATTTATAGGGTTAGGGTTAGGCCTAGGGTTAGCTTAAGTGTTAGGGTTATTGTTAGGGTAATGGATAGGGTTAGCCCTAAGGTTAAGGCTAGGGTTATGTATAGGATTAGGACTAGTGTTTGGGTTAGGGTTAAGTTTAAGGTAGGGTTAAAGCTAGGTTTAGGACTCGAATTAAGGCTAGGTTTTGGGTTAGGTTAGGGCTAGGGTTAAGGCTACCAATACTGTATCAGTAGGTTGATGATTACTGCTAGTTATAGGGTTAGACTTAGGTCTAGGTCTAGTGTTAAGGTTAGGTTTATAGTGATGATGATGTTTAGAGCCAGGGTAAGTGTTAGGGTCAGAGTCAGGGTCAGGGTTAGTTTTCGGGTTAGGGATAGATTAGGGTTAGGTGTACATTTAGGGTTTGGTTTAGATTAAGGGTTAAGGTTAGGGCTATGACTCAGTTTTGTTTTGGGGTTTGGGGTAGGGTTAGGGATAGTTTTAAGATTAATCTTAGGGTTAGGGCTAGTGAAGTGTGAGATTTAGGCTGAGGTTAAGGCTTAGGGATGAGAGTAGAGTTATGGCTAGATTTAGTCTTATGGTTAGGGTTATATTTAGAGTTAGGTTTAGATCTATGTTTTGAGATAGGGCTAAGTATAGGGCTAGGGTAGGGCTACATTTAGGGCTAGCTTTATGGTTATGGTAAGGGATAGGGTTAGAACTAGGTATAGAGTTAGTCTTAGGTCTAGGGTTAGGGTTAGGGATAGGGCTAAATTAGGGCTTGGATTAGGGCTAGGGTTAGTGTTAGGTTTAAGCGTAGGGTTAGGGCTAGGGTTAGTGTTAGGTTTAGGCCTAGGGTTAGGTTTAGGGTAAGGGATATGAATATAGCTAATTTTAGGACTAGGATGAGATTTAGGGTTAAGGCTAGGATTAACGTTAGGGTTAGGTTTCTGATTAAGGCGAGGTTCATGCCTAGGATGTTGGCTAAGTTTTATATTAGGGTTAGGGCTAGGATTAGAGCTAGGGCTAATGTCAGGTCTAGGGTATGGTTAGGGACAGTTTTATGGTTAGGTTTATGGCTAGGTCTATTGTAAATGTTAGGTTTCTTGCTAGGGTCAGGTTTAGAGCTATGGGTATTATTAGAGTCAGGGTCAAGGTTAGGGTTAGAGTTAGGTTAAGTTTTAGGTTTTGGGCTCAAATTAGTCTTATGTTTATGGATCGGGTAATGACAAAGTTAGGTTTAGGGTTCAGGTTAGGTGTAGGTTAATGGATAGGGTTAAGGCTAGTGCTAGGATTAGGGTCCCGCCTAGGTTTAGCATAAGGATTATAGTTATCTTAGGGTAATGAATAGGGTTAGAGCTTGGGTTAGGGCTATGTTTATGGTTAGGATTAGGTCTAGGCTTAGGCTTAGGGTTATAGTTAGGGCTAGGGTTATTGTTAGGGTTAGCTTTAGGGTTAAAGCTAAGGTAGGGCTTGGATTAGGGCTAGGTTTTTGATAGGTTAGGGCTATGGCTAATGTAAGAACTAGTGTAATGATTAAGACTAGTTTTATGGTTAATGTTAGGGCTAGGTGCAGTTTTAGGGTTAGTTTTGGGGTTAGGGTGAAATTTAAAGCTATGGTTAGTGTTAGTGTCAGGGACAATGTTCGGGTAGGGTAATGGTTAATGTTAAAGCCAGAATTAGGACTAGGGTTAGGTCTAGAGGTAGGGTTAGAGTTTGGGTTAGGATAAGGGTTATTGTTAAGTCTAGGTCTAGTTTGTCTTTAGGTCTAGAGCTATAGTTATGGCTAGATTTAGGATTAGGCTTAGGTCTAGGGCTAGTTTTAGGGTTAGGTTTAGGTATAAGGTTACCAGTAGGGTTAATATTAGAGTTCAATTTAGGGTGAGGTTTAGATTTAGAGCTAAGATTAGTGATAGGGTCAGAATAATGGTCAGGGATAGGGTTAGGGTTTGGGTTATGGTTAGATCTAGAATGAAGGCTAGGGTTAGGACTAGTTATAGAGTTAGGTTTTGTTTAGGCTAAGGATTAGTGCTAAGAATACAGTTAGCATTAGGATGAGGGTTTGGCTTAGGATAAGGGATAGGGTTAGAGCTAGGGTTAGGACTAGTGTTAGCGTTAGGTTTAGGGTTAAAGCTCGTGTTAGGGCTTGGATTAGAGCTAGATTTGTATTAGGGTTAGGGCTAGTGTTATGGTTTTGGCTATTGTAAGAAATAGGGTTATGTTTCGGGTTAGTTTTTTGGTAAGTTTAGGGCTAGGGCTAGTATTAGGGTTAGGTTTAATGTTGGGGTGATGTTTAGAGTTAGGTTTAGTGTTTGGATATGAGTCAGGGTCATGGTTAGGATTAGGATTAGGGTTAGGTTTCAAATTAGGGCTAGGGTTAGGGTTGGTGTAGGGTTAGGGTTTGGTCTAGGGTAAGGGTTAGTGTTAGGGGTATAGCTCGGTTTTGTTTGGGGATACAGCTAAGGTTAGAGCTAATTTTAGGATTAGCATTAGAGTTAGAGCTAGTTTCAGGGTAAGGCTGAGGCTTCAGATTAGGGTTAGTTTTAGAGGTAGATTTTGATCTAGAGTTAGTGCTAGGGCTAAGGATAGTGCAAGGGTTATGACTAGGGTTAGGGCTTGGGTTAGGGTTATGGTAAGGGATAGGTTTAGAAGTAGGGATAGGTCTTGTGTGAGAATTATAGTTAGTCTTAATTCTAGGGTTCAGGTTAGGGTTAGGAATAGGGCTATATTAGGGCTAGGATTAGGGCTAGGTTTAACGTTAGAGTTAGGCATAGAGTTACGGTTATGATTAGGGCTGGGGCTAGGGTTAGGGTTAGGGTTTAAGCTATGGTTAGGGCTAGGGGAGTGTTAGGTTTAGTGTTAGATCTAGGTTAGGGTTATCGTCATGGTTAGGGTTGGGGTTAGGGCTAGGGTTTTCATTAGTTTTAGGGTTAGTTTTAGAGTAATGTATTGGATTAGATTAGGTTTATGGTTAAGTTTAGGTTATGGTTAAATTTAGGTTTAGGGATAGGTTTAGTTTTGATTCATGGGAAGGTTTAGGGTTAAGTTTATGGCAAGGGTTAGGTTAAGGGTTAGGTTGAGGATTTGGTTTATGATTAGGGTTAGAAATAGGGTTAGGTTTAGGGTTAGGGTTATTATTAGGGTTAGGTTTAGGGTAATGTTAGGGTTAGAGCTAGGATTAGGGTTAAGGTTAGGATTAGGGCTAGGGTTAGGTTTATGTTTACTAATAGGGCTAGGGTTATGTTTAGGCTAAGGGTTAGGCTTTGAGCTAGAGTTATGTCTAAGGCTAGGGTAAGTGTTAGGGCTACATTTAGAATTATAGTTATGTTTAGGGTAGGTTTAGGCCTTGGATTAGGGCTAGGTTTGGTGTTAGGTTTAAGCCCAGGGTTAAGACTATGTGTAATGTAAGATCTAGGGTTATGATTAGAGCTATTTTTAGGGTTAGGGTTATGGCTATGTCTAGTGTTAGGTTTAAGTTTTGGATTAGCTTCAGGTTTAGAGCTAGGTTTAGTGTGTTAGGGTCAGTGTTTAGGTTAGGGTTAGGTTTATGGTGAAAGCCAGAATTAGGACTAGGGTTAGGACTAGGGATAGGGTTAGTGTTTGCTTTTGGTTAAGGGTTTTGTTAGGGCTAGGGCTCAGGGTTTTTTTAGGTCTAAGTCTAGAATTATGGCTATATTTAGGATTAGGCTTAAGTCTAGGGCTTCTGTTAGGGTTAGGTTTAGGTATAAGTTTACTGGTAGGGCTAGATTTAGGGTTTGGTTTAGGGTTAGGTTCAGATATAGACTGAGGGTTTGTGTTAGGGTAAGGATTTTAGTTAGGGTTAGAGCTAGAATGAGGGCTAGGGTTATGACTAGTAATAGGGTTAGGGTTTGGATTAGGCTATGGATTAGGAATAGGACTAAGGTTAGCATTATGGATAGGGTTAGGCTTAGTATAAGTGATAGAGTTAGAGCTAGGTTGAGGGCTAGGTTTAGGGTTAGTGTTAGGGCTAGGGCTAGGTTTAGGTTTAGGTTTACTTCCTGGGTTAGGGCTCAGATTAGTGCCAGTTTTTCTGTTAGGTTTAGGGCTAGGGTTAGGGCTATGGCTAATATAAGAACTGAGGTTCTGATTAGAGATAGTATTAGGTCTAGATCTAGTGTTAGCACTGTCTTTAGGGTTAGTGTGATATTTAGAATTAAGGTTAGTGTTAGAATATAAGTCAGGGTCAGGGTTAATTTTAGGACTAGGATATCAATTAGAGCTAGAAGTTTATGGCTAGGTTTAGGGTTAGGGTTTGGTTTAAGTTAACATTTAGGATTAGGACAATGGCTCGGTTTTGTTTAAGGGATAAGGCTAGGGTTATGACTAGTATTATAATTAGCAATAGTGTTAGGTCTAGTGGTAGGTTGAGGATTAGGCTTAGGTTTAGGGTCAAATGTAGAGTTATGGTTACATCTAGGGTAGGGTCTAGGGCTAGGGTTCAGGCTAAGGTTAGGATTTGTGTTAGGTTTATTGTAATCGATAGGGTTAGAAATAGAAATAGGTCTAGGGGGAGAGTTAGAGTTAGTCTTAGGCCAAGGTTAGTGGTAGCGTTAGGTTAGTGTTAAGTTTAGCATTATGTCTAAATCTAAATTTAAGCTAGGATTAGTGCTAGGATTAGTGTTAGGGTTAGGCCTATGGTTAGGCTAGAGATATGGTTAGTGTTAGGGTTAGGGTTATTGATAAGGTTAGGGGAAAGATGGGGTTATACCTGAATTCAGGTCTAGAGTGAGGGTTAAAATTAGAGATAGGGATAGAGTTAGGGTTTGGGTAAGGATTAAAGCTAGGTATAGGCATAAGTTGAGGACTAGAGTTTGTGTTAGGGTTAGGGCTAGGATTAGGGCTGGGGCTAATGTCAGGTCTGGGTTCATGGTTATGGTTAGTTTTAGGGTTAGGTTATGGCTAGGTCTAGTGTAAGGGTTAGGTTTAGGTTAAGGGTAAGGTTTAAAGCTAGGTGTAATATTAGGGTCAGGGTTCGAGTAGGGTTTGGTTTAGGTTAAAATTTAGGGTTAAAGCTTGAATTAACGTTAGGGATAGGGTTAGGGTTAGGGTAATTGATAGGGTTAGGTTCAGGGTTCATGTTAGGTTTAGAGTACTGAATAGGGTTAGTGTTAGCAATAGTGTTAGCATTAGGCCTAGGGTTAGCATGTGGGTTAGGCTTATCTTTAGGGTAATGGATAGGGTTAGAGGTAAGTTTAGGGCTAGGGTTAAGGTTAGAATTAGGACTAGGGTTAGGGTTAGGCCTAGGGTTTGTGTCAGGTTAGGTTCAGGGTAAGTGTTAGCATTTGAGTTATGATTAGGGCTAGCGTGAGTTTTAGGGTTAGAGTCAGGGCTAAAGTTAGGGTTAGGGTTAGGGTTATGTTTAGATTAAGGTTAGAGTTTGAGCTAGAATTAGGGTTAGGGTGAGGGTTAGGGTTAGGGTTAGGTCTAGGCTTATGGTTAGGGTTACAATAAGGGCTAGGATTAGGGCTACG
Organism: Marmota flaviventris; assembly: GCF_047511675.1. NCBI lineage: Eukaryota > Metazoa > Chordata > Mammalia > Rodentia > Sciuridae > Marmota > Marmota flaviventris. Next base: position 32,239 of record NW_027288306.1, read on the forward strand.
CTTGTGTGAGGTTTATGGCTATCATTAGGGCTATGGGTAATGTAAGAGCTAGGGATATGGTTATGGCTAGTTTTAGGGTTAGCGTTGCCACGGTCTGACTGGTTAAACTAACTGGGGGTTGATGAGCAACTTGTGAAGGTTGATACAGCAGGAGTGGGAGCTGCTTTATTGTAGGACAGTAGAGGTATATATACACTTAACTGATTATACACAGCTTGTTTCAATTAACACCCAGATACATCAATTGGTCATTAAGGAATCCTCATCATCTGAATTACACACAGCTTAACTTAATTGACATAATCTAGACACAGCAGGCAGTCTTTAAGGAATCTCTATCATCTTAATGGCTCACTGGCATTACTTCTCAAACCACTCCTCTTGTCAAATTGCCAGGCGCCATCTTGAGTTGTCTGTGGCTCCCATCAAGGGTTATGGATAAGTCTAGTGTTCTAGTTAGGTTTTGGGTTAGGATAAGATTTAGAGCTAGGGTTTGTTTAGGGTAACGGTCATTGTTTGGGTTAGGGTTAGGTTTAGGGTGAGAGCCAGATTTAGGACTAGTGTTGGGTCTAGGGATAGAGTTAGTCTTTACGTTAGGTTAACAGTTATTGTTAGGGCTAGTGCTAGGTTTTTGCTTAGGGCTAAGGCTAGATTTATGACTCTGTTTAGGATTAGGTTTGGTCTAGTGCTTGTGTTACTGTTAGGTTTAGGTATAGGTCTACCAGTAGGGGTAGGGTTAGGGTGTGCTTTAGGGTTAGTGTCAGGTTTAGACCTAGGGTTAGTGTTAGGGTCAGAATAAAGGTTAGGGTTAGAGTTAAGGTTAGAGCTAGAATGAGGGTTGGGTTAGGACTAGTAATAGAGACAGGGTTTGAGGTAGTCTAAGGATTATGGTAACAACTAGGGTAGCATTAGTGTGAGGGTTTGGCTTAGGGTAAGGGATAGGGTTAGAGGTAGAGTTAGGGTTGGGTTAGGGTTAGGGGTAGATTTCGGGTTATACCTAGGTTTAGGCCTCGGAATAGGGCAAGGGTTTGTGTTAGCATTAGGGCCACAGTTAATAAAAGAACTAAGGATTCCGATTAGGGCTAGTTCTAGGGTTAGCTTTAGGGCAATGTTTAGAGCTAGAGTTACTGTTAGGGTCCAAGTAAGGGTCAGGGTTACTTCTAAGGTTAGGGTTAGGACTCAAATTAGGGCTACATTTAGGGCTAGGTGTAGTGTTAGCATTTGGTTTAGGTTAAGGGTTAGGGTTAGGGTTATGGCTCAATTTTGTTTTAGGGCTAGGGTACTGTAAGGGCTACTTTTCCAATTAGCATTAGGGTTAGGGCTACTGTTAGAGTGACCTTTAGGCTTAAGGTTACGGTTAGATCCAGGTTTAGGTCTAGGGTGAAGGTTAGGGCTAGGGTTGGGGCTAGGGATAGGGATAGGGTTTGGGTTATGGTAACGGATCGGTTTAGAACTAGGGATAGGGCTAGGGCGAGAGTTAGAGTTAGTCTTAGGGCTAGGGATAGTTTTAGGTTTAGGGTTAGGGCTAAATTAGTGCTAGATTGGAGATATGGTTAGTTGTAGGTTTAGGCCTAGGTTTAGGGCTAGGGTTAGGGTTAGCATTAGGGTTAGGATAAGGTACGATGTTACAGCTACATTTAGGGCTAGGACAAAGCATAAAATTAGGGTTAGGGCTAGGGTTAATGTTAGGGTTAGGATTAAGGCTGGGCTTAGGGATAGGATTAGGGCTAGGATTTGTGTTAGGGTTAGGGCTAGGATCAGGGATAGGGCTAATGTCAGGTCTAGGGTTATGGTTAAGGATAGTTTTAGGCTAAGGATTATGGCCAGGTCTATTGTAAGTTTGGGGTTGAAGGTTAGGGTCAGGTTTACAGCTAGGGTATTATTAAGGTCAGAGTCAGGTTTAGGGTATGTGTTAGGTTAAGGATTAGGCTTAGGGCTCAAATTAGCATTAGGGTTAGTGTTAGGGTTAGGGTAATGTATATGGTTAAGTTTAGGGTTAAGGTTAGATTTAGAGTAATGGACAGGTTTAGGTTTAGGGACAGGGTTAGATTTAGGCCTAGGGATAGAATTTGGTTAGGGTTAGGGTAATAGATTGGATTAGAGCTACAGTTAGGACTAGGGTTATGATTAGGTAGGGCTATGGTTAGGGTCAGGTCTAGGGTTAGAATTTTGTTATGGTTATGGTTAGGGTAATAAATAAGATTAGAGCTAGGGATAGGGCTAGGATTATGGTTAGGATTAGGGCTATGGTTTGGGTTAGATTTCGGGTTAGGACAAGGTTTAGGTTTATGGTTAGGTTTAGGTTAAATATTAGAGCTAGGGTTAGGGATAGGACTAGGGTTAAACCTAGGGTTAGGGCTCTGATTAGGTCTAGGTTTTGAGTTATTTTAGGGCTATTTAGGACTAGGGCTAATGTTAGAACTAGGGTTATGATTAGGGCTAGTGTTAAGTTTAGCATTATGTCTAAATCTAGTGTGTAGATTAGATTTAAGTTTAGGATAATGATTAGAGATAGGGTTTGTGTTACCATCAGAGTCAGGATCAGTGTTACTGCTCAGAGTTAGGGATAGACTCAAATTAGGACTAGGGTTAAGGCTAGGTGTAGGGTTAGGCTTTGTATAAGGTTTAGGATAAGAATTAGGGATAGGTCTAATGTCAAGTCTAGGGCTATGCTTTGGTTATGGTTAGCTTAGGGCTTTGTCACAGTTTTTTTTTACAGCTAGGGCTACTTTAGGATTAGCGACAGTGTTAGCGCTAGTGGTATGGTGATTTTTAGGCTTAGATTTATTGTTATGGTTAAATCTAAATTTGGGCTATGGCTATGTTTAGGGCTAAGGTTAGGACTAGTGTTAGGGTTATCAACATAGTTAGAACTAGAAATAGGGCTAGGGCAAGAGTTAGAGTTAGTCTTAGTCTAGGGTTAGGGTTAGGTTTAGGGTTAGGGCTAAATTAGGGCTAGATTTAGGGCAAGGGTTAGTGTTAGTGTTAGGCCTAGGGTTAGGGTTAGGTCTAGGGGAAGGGATGGGGTTATAGCTAGGTTTAGGGGTAGGGTGAGGGTTAGAATTAGGGTTAGAGCTAGTGTTAGGATTAAGGCTATGTTTAGTGCCAGGATGAGGGTTTGTGTTAGGGCTAGGGCTAGGATTAGTGATACGGCTAATGTCAGGTCTAGATTTATGGATAGTGTTAGTTTTAGGATTAGGTTACACCTAGGTCTACTGTAAGGGTTAGGTTTAGGTAAGGGTCAGGTTTAAAGCTAGGTGTATTATTAGGGTCAGAGTCTGGGTAGGGTTTGGTTTAGGTTAAGTTTTAGGGTTAAGGATTGGATTAGCTTTAGTGTTAGGGTTACAGATAGGGTAATGGATAGGATTAGGTTTAGGGTTCAGGTTAGATTTAGAGTAATGGTTAGGGTTAGTGTTAGCGATAGGGTTAGCGTTACGCCTAGGGTTAGCATATGAGTTAGGCTCATCTTTAGGGTAATGGATAGTATTAGAGATAAGGTTAGGGCTAGTGATAAGGTTACAATTAGGGCTAGGGATAAGGTTACGATTAGGGCTAGGGTTAGGGTTAGGCCTATGGTTAGTGTCAGGCCTAGTTTTAGGGTAAGTATTAGCATTTGAGCTAGGGTTAGGTCTTGGGCGAGATTTGGGTTTAGAGTCAGGGCTAGGGTTAGGGTTAGGTTTTTATTTAGGGTAAGGGTTAGAGTTTGAGCTAGGTTTAGGGCTTAGGCGAGTGTAGGATTAGGCTTAGGTCTAGGATTATGGTTAGCGTTACGATTAGGGCTAGGTTTCGGGCTAGGATAAGGGCTAGGTTTTGTGTGAGGTTTAGGGCTAACATTAGGGCTTTGGGAAATATAACAGCTAGGAATATGTTTATGGCTAGTTTTAGGGTCAGGGCTATGGATATGTCTAGTGTTAGGGTTAGATTTTGGGTAGGATAAGTTTTAGAGCCAGAATTTGTTTACAGTTTAGGGTCATTTTCAGGACAGGGTTAGGTTTAGGGTGAGTGCCAGAATTACAACTAGCATTGGGTCTAGGGATAGGGTTAGTCTTTAAGTTAGGTTAATGGTTATTGTTAGGGCTAGTGCTAGGTTTTTGTTTAGGGCTACAGCTAGATTTATGACTCTATTTAGGATTAGGTTTCATCTAGTGCTGGTGTTACTGTTAGGTTGAAGTATAGGTTTACCGGTATGGGAAGCGTTAGGTTTCGGTTTAGTGATAGGGTCAGGTTTAGACTTAGGTTTAGTGTTAGGGTCAGTATAAAGGTCAGGGTTAGGGTTAGGTATGGGGTAGGGTTAGGGTTAGGGTTAGAGTTAAAAAATAGGCTTAGGTCTCGAATTCGGGCTAGGATTTGTGTAATCATTAGGGCTATGGCTAATGAAAGAACTAGGTTTCTGTTTAGGGTTAGTTCTAGGGTTAGTGTTAGGGCAATGTTTAGAGCTAGGGTGAGTGTTAGGGGCCGAGTTAGTGTCAGGGTTATTTCTAGGGTTAGGGTTAGGACTCACTTTAGGGCTAGGTTTAGGACTAGGTGTAGCTTTAGGGTTTGGTTTAGGTTAAGGGTTAGGTTTATGGCTCGGTTTTGTTTTAGGGTTAGGGTAGGTTTAGGGCTAATTTTCCAATTAGCATTAGGGCTAGGGCTAGTGTTAGGGTGAGGTTTATACTTAATTTTAGTTTTAGATCCAGGTTTAAGGCTTGGGCGACGGTTAGGGCTAAGTTTGGGGCTAGGGATAGGCCTAGCTTTTGGGTTATGGTAAGGGATATGTTTAGAACTAGGGATAGGGCTAGGGCGAGAGTTAGAGATAGTCTTAGGGAGAGGAATGGGTTAGGTTTACTGTTAGGGCGAAATTAGGGCTAGGAATAGTGCTAGGGTTAGTGTTAGATTTAGGCCTAGGTTTAGGGCTGCAGTTAGGGTTAGCATTAGGTTTAGAGTAAGGTATGATGTTACATCTATGTTTAGTGCTAGGACAAGGGATAAAATTAGGGTTAGGGCTAGGGTTAAAATTAGGGGTAGGATTAAGTCTAGGCTTAGAACTAGGATTAGATCTAGGGATAGGGCTAATGTCAGGTCTAGGGATTAGGTTAGGCTAGGGTTAGGGATAGGGCTATGGCTCAGTTTTGTTTTAGAACTAGGCCTAGTTTTAGGGCTAGTTTTATGATTAGCGATAGTGTTAAGGCTAGTCGTAGGGTGAAGTTTAGGCTTAGATTTATTGTTATGGTTAGATCTAGGTTTAGGGCTATGGCGAGGGTTAAGGCTTAAGTTAGGGCTAGTGTTAGGGTTATGGTAATGGATAGGGTTAGAACTAGAAATAGGGCTAGGGCGAGAGTTCGAGTTAGTCTTTGGGCTAGGGTTGGGGGTAAATTTAGGGTTAAGGCTAATTTAGTGCTAGGATTAGCAGTAGGGTTAGTGTTAGGATTAGGCCTAGGGTTAGGGTTAGTGTTAGTGTTAGGATTAGGATTAGGTTTAGGGAAGGGATAGGGTTATAGCTAGCTTTAGGGCTAAGGTGAGGGTTAGAATTAGGGTTAGGACTAAGTTTAGTGTTTGGGTTAGGATTAAATCTAGGTTTAGGGTTAAACTGAGGGTTTGTGTTAGGGCTAGGGCTAGGATTAGGGCTTGGGCTAATGTCAGGTCTAGGTTCATGGTTATTATTAGTTTTAATGTTAGGTTATAGCTATTTCTAGTATAAGGGTTAGGTTTAGGGTAGGGGTCTGGTTTAGAGCTAGCTGTATTATTAGGGTCAGGGTCCCAGTAGGGTTTGGTTTAGGTTAAGATTTAGGGTTAATGCGTGAATTAGTTGTGGGTTAGGGTTAGGGTTAGGATATTGGATATAATTAGGTTTATGGTTCCTGTTAGGTTTGGAGTAATGGATAGGGTTACTGTTAGTGATAGGGTTATCATTAGGCCTAGGGATAGCATTTGGTTAGGCTTAACTTTAAGGTAATGGATAGGGTTAGAGCTAAGGTTAGGGCTAGACTTAAGGTTAAGTTTAACTTTAGGGATAGGGTTAGGCCTAGGGTTAATGTTAGGGTTAGGTTTAGGGTAAGTGTAGGCATTTGAGCTAGGGTTAGGTCCAGGGCGAAGTTTAGGTTATGAGTGAGGTCTAGGGTTAGGTTTAGGTTTAGGGTTATGTTTAGACTAAGGATTAGAATTTGAGCTAGGCTTAGGTCTAGGGTAAGCGTTAGCATTAGGGTTATGTCTAAGGTTATTTTTAGGGCTAGGATAAAGGCTAGGTTTTGTGTGGATGTTTAGGGCTAACATTAGGGCTATAGGTAATGTAAGAGCTAGGGATATGGTTATGGCTCGTGTTAGGGTCAGGGTTATGGATAAGTCTAGTGTTAGGGTTAGGTTTTGGTTTAGGATAAGGTTTAGAGCTAGGGTTTCTATTAGATTAAGGGTCATCATTGGGTTAGGGTTAGTTTTATGGTTAGGGCCACAATTAGGACTGGTATTTGGTCTAGTGATAGGTTTAGTCTTCATGTTAGGTTAATGGTTATTGTTAGGGATAGTGCTATGTTTTTGTTTAGGGCTAAGGCTAGATTTATGACTCTATTTAGGATTAGGTTTGGTCTAGTGCTAGTGTTAATGTTAGGTTTAAGTATAGGTTTACCGGTAGGGGTACTGTTAGGGTTCAGTTTAGGGTTATGGTCAGGTTTAGATCTAGGGTTAGTGTTAGGGTCAGAATAAGGGTCAGTGTTAGTATTAGGGTTAAAGCTAGAATGAGGGCTAGGTTTAGGACTAGTAATAGAGTTAGGGTTTGGGGTAGGCTAAGGATTAAGGTTAGGACTAGAGTAGCATTAGGGTGAGGGTTTGGTTTAGGTTAAAGAATGGGTTAGAGGTACGGTTAGAGTTAGGGTTAGAGGCAGTGCTAGGATTAGGGCTAGAATTTGTATTAGCATTAGGGCTACAGCTAATGAACGAACTAGTTTTCTGATTAGGGCTAGTTCTAGGGTTAGCGTTAGGGCAATGTTTAGAGCTAGGGGTACTATTAGGGTCTGACTCAGGGTCAGGGTTATTTCTATGATTAGGGTTAGGACTCAAAATAGGGCTAAGTTTAGCGATATGTGTAAGGTTAGTGTTTGGTTTTGGTTAAGGGTTAGGGTTAGGATTATGGCTCAGTTTTGTTTTAGGGCTAGGGTAAGTTTAGGGCTAGTTTTACAATTAGAATTAAGTTTAGGGCTAGTGTTAGGGTGAGGTTTGGTCTTAAGGTTATGGTTTACAACCAGGTTTAGGGTGAGGGTGATGGATAGAGTTAGGGTTGGAGCTAGGGATTGGGCTAGGTTTTGGGTTATGCTAAGGGATGGGTTTTGAAATTTGGATAGGGCTAGGGCGAGAGTTAGTCTTAGGGCTAGGGATAGAATTAAGTTTAGGATGAGGGTTTAATTAGGGCTAGGATTAACCCTAGGGTTAGTGTTAGGTCTTGGCCTAGATTTAGGGCTAGGGTTAGGGTTCGCATTAGGGTTATGGTAAGGTATGATGTTTCAGCTATATTCTGGGCTAAAGCATGGGATAAAATTAGTGTTTGGGCTCCAGTTAAGGTTAGGACTAGGATTAAGGCTAGACGTAGTGCTAGGATTAGGGATAGGGTTTGTGTTAGGTTTAGGGCTAGGATTAGGTCTAGGGCTAATGTCAGTTCTAGGGTTATGGTTAGGGATTGTTTTAGGTTTAGGTTTATGACCAGGTGTGGTGAGCCGCTTCTGCCGTTTCTGCAGACTATGGTCGCCATTACGAGATGGCGCTGGCTCCGCTGTGGTATGTGACAAACAACTCCTTATCTGAGAGAGTTGGCACATGATTTTTCACCACCCTGTGAGAGAGTTCCACGCGGCAGCTTTGCATTGGGGCTTGGGATGCTTTATTAAGGCTGGGAGGGCATCCGGGAAAGAGAAGAAGAAAGAATAATAAATATCAAGGGCCCGAATAAAACTACTGAGAGAAGATTTCGGAGTTGCGTCTTCCTTGCGGGCAAGGGGTCGCGACAAGTGGTGCCGAAACCCGGGAAAATCAGAACTCTCAGTAGTCAGGGGTGGTGCACCGGTTAGTCCCAGGTAAGTGGGATCCGCGATCAAAGCGGGGTCAGTCCCCAGGTAAGGGGGATCCGCGATTAAAGCGGGGTTAGTCCCAGGTAAGTGGGATACGCGAAGAAAGTGGGGCAACTCCTCTGTCTGTAATGAAAGAGGAAGCCTTGCATTTTATTGCAGCCGCGCCGTGTACTTTTGCGTCTACTTTCGCTTTTGCTTTCTGTGTTTCTTTCGCTGTGTCAGTGTGTTTCTGCTGTCTGTATTTTTTTTGTCGTTGTGTCATGGGTGCCGCATCTTCAAGTCCGCTTCTTCTGGCCCTAGATGGCCTGTTACGTTCCAAGGGACTGGAAGTGAAGCATAGTACACTACAGAGATTTTTACAAAAGGTAGATGTCGCTGCACCGTGGTTTGCATTTTCGGGCAGCCTTACTGTGCCTAGTTGGGATAAATTAGGCAAAGATCTTGATTTTGCATCTGAGCACGGCATGTTAGAGGGTGGGGTGATACCCCTTTGGAAAATGGTCCGTGGTTGCCTTACGGATGGCAGATGCCAGGAAGCACTTGCTAAAGGACAGGAGGTTTTAGAGCGATTACATGAGGAAAAGTCGGAGACGACAGAAAGCGAAGTGACTCGAGAAGAGGGGAGTGTGCGGAGCATGACACGGGGGAGGAGACGGTTGTATCCAGATCTCAGTACGCTGCGTACACCCCCATGCGAAAGTGGGTCAGAGGAGGAGGAGGATGAGGAGGAAGAGCTCGGGAGGCTGTCTTGTCAGCTAGGGAGTTTAGCTACAGAAGAAGGGAACAAAAAGAAACAGGAGCTCAGGAAAAACGATCCCCCGGATCCACCGCCGTATGGTGGGGGCACTTCGGGGAGAGCTTTTCATGCCCAAACATGGAGGGCTGTTCACGCTGAGATGGGTCTTGCTTATCCAGTTTTTCAGGATGACAACAGGGGAAGAGTCCATGAACCCTTAGATTTTAAAATTGTAAAGACCCTGGCGGAGTCTGTGCGCACTTATGGGGTGGATGCCGCTTTCACACTGACTCAGGTGGAGAATCTATCTAGATACTGTATGACTCCCTCTGATTGGGCTAGCCTTGTTCGGGCTTGCGTTTCCCCGGGTAAATATCTGGACTGGAGAGCATTCGTGCTAGAGGGCGCAATAGAGCAGGCCGCCCAAAACCATGCGGCGGGACATCCCCATTGGGACAAGGATATGCTCTTGGGGCAGGGTAGATTTGCAAATCAACAGACAGGATTTCCTCTTGAGGCATATGATCAAATTAACAACATTTGCATTCGGGCATGGAAGTCGCTTCCAAATAGAGGAGAGGTGTCTGGTAATTTGACCAAGATTCTACAAGGCCCTACAGAACCCTTTTCAGATTTTGTAGCAAGGATGGTGGATGCCGCTGGAAAGATTTTTGGGGATCCTGATAGAGCCATGCCCCTTATCAAGCAATTGGTCTTTGAGCAGTGCACCAAGGAATGTAAAGCAGCAATCACTCCTTATAAAAATAAGGGCATAGAAGCATGGATGAAAGTGTGTAGAGAGATTGGAGGACCTTTAACTAATGCAGGTCTTGCAGCTGCTGTCCTTCGGATGGCAAAAGGGGGCAGTCCTGGTGCCGGAACATGCTTCCATTGTGGTCAACCTGGTCATTTCAGACGTGAATGTCCTAAAAAAGATAATTTTACTGGGCCCCCTCGCGGTGGCCCTTCCAATGGCCTTCGTCAACCGGGGCTGTGTCCAAAATGTAAAAAGGGAAAGCATTGGGCAAAAGAGTGTAGATCAGTGTGGGACATCTATGGACAGCCTGTTTCAGCTGGGCCAAAAAACGGCCGAAGGGGCCCCCGACCTCAGGGCCCACAAATATATGGGGCAATGGAGAATGTCACACCCAAACCCGAGACATGGCCATCTCTACGCCATCCCATGAGACGCGGAGAGCCACTACAGGTGCCGCGGGATTGGACCTCTGTTCCGCCTCTAGACTCGTACTAACACCTAAGATGGGAGTCCAATTGGTGGAAACTAAATTCAAAGGACCTTTACCACCTGGCACTGTAGGCTTGCTAATTGGACGTGCATCCTCTATATTACAAGGTCTTCATGTCTTTCCTGGAGTCATTAGTCCTGATACTGTAGGATCAGTAAAGGTTATGGTGGAAGCTCCAAAGGGTATTGTGTCCATTTCCCCAGGAGACCGGATTGCTCAATTGCTAATTCTACCCAGTCTGCATACCCGCTTTCCTGCTGATTCCTTTTCAAGGACAAGTGATGAGATTGGAGTCACTGGAGGGAATTCTGTTTATTTGTCCTTAGATATGAATGACCGTCCTACTTTAACCTTAACCATAGAAGGCAAATCAATTTTGGGATTGCTAGATACTGGAGCAGATCGTAGTATAATAGCACAAAAGGACTGGTCAAAGGGGTGGCCGGTGCAGCTCTCAGATCAATCACTAAGAGGTTTGGGATATGCCCAGGCCCCTCAAATCAGCTGTAGACATCTATCTTGGAAGGACCCAGAAGGACACAATGGCACCTTTCAGCCTTATGTACTTGATTTACCTATCTCTTTATGGGGTCGTGATCTGATGAAAGACATGGGGTTTACTCTTAGTAATGACTATTCTCCGGTGTCTCAACAGATTATGCAAAATATGGGGTATAGGCCAGGTCTAGGACTAGGAAAACACCTACAGGGGTGTAGGCATCCTGTGCAAGGTCATCAAAAGCTTAACAGATTTGGTCTGGGTTTTTCCTAGGGGCCACTGGGGCTCAAATACCCATAACATGGCTCACCGAGGAGCCTGTTTGGGTGCCTCAGTGGCCTCTTCCCTCGGTTAAATTGGCAGCGGCCCATAATTTAATTAAAGAACAACTAAACTTGGGTCACATCCAACCTTCTACTTCTCCATGGAATACTCCCATATTTGTTATTAGGAAAAAATCAGGAAAGTGGCGCCTACTACATGATTTACGAGCAGTTAATGCTCAAATGCAACTTATGGGGCCCATTCAAAGAGGGCTACCTCTGCTCTCCTCTATTCCTCAGGGCTGGCATATTATTGCTATTGACATTAAAGACTGTTTCTTTTCTATTCCTTTGCATCCTAAAGACTCACAACGTTTTGCTTTCACCCTTCCCTCGTGTAACCACGAGGAGCCAGATCTTAGGTTTGAGTGGGTAGTGTTGCCACAGGGAATGGCTAATAGTCCCACGATGTGCCAGATGTATGTGGGGAAGGCACTTGCACCTCTCAGACGTAAGTATCCCTTCATCAGGATTATTCATTATATGGATGATGTGTTATTGGCCGCTAAATTAGAGCAGATAGTTAATGAGGCCTATAAAGACTTAGTAAAGCTGTTAGCTCAATATGGGCTACATATTGCACCTGAAAAGGTTCAAACGGGGAATTCTATTGAGTATTTGGGAGCAATAATTGGGTATGATAAACTAAAACCACAAAAAATCACCATAAGAACTCAAGATCTCCAAACTCTGAATGATTTTCAAAAACTGTTGGGAGATATTAATTGGATAAGGGGATATTTACATATTCCTAATGGTGTGCTCCAGCCTTTGTATGCTACCCTTAAGGGTGATCCAGATCTTGCTTCTCCTCGTAGCCTCACTAAAGAGGCTAGAGCGGCCCTTATAACAGTAGAAGAAGCTATACAACATGCTACTCTATGCAGGCTCCAAAGTGATAAATCTTTCCAGTTGTGTGTGCTTGCCACTATGCGGCAGCCTACTGGAGTACTGTGGCAAGATGGGCCTTTACTATGGATCCATCCACATATATCCCCAGGAAAATCTTTAGAATACTATCCTGATGCTGTTGCAGCGTTAGCACTTAAAGGGATTCACCAAAGCATTCAATTTTTTGGACAATCACCTTCTTCTCTTATTATACCCTATACTAAGGCTCAACTTAATGTTTTGTGTGCTACTCTAGACAACTGGGCTATTCTATGTTGCTCGTTTCAAGGGGATATTGATAATCATTACCCTTCCCATCCATTACTCCATTTTGTTAAAGAACATCCCATCATTTTCCCTAAGGTAACTTCACCCAATCCAATTCCGGGGGCTGTTAATATTTTCACTGATGGTTCCAAGTCTGGAATGGGAGCTTATGTAATTAATGATTCTCCCCCTGTTCAGCATCAATTTGCTCCTGGTAATCCACAATGGGTTGAATTGCAAATTGTTATTGAGGTTTTTAAACAGTGTTCTTTTCCTTTTAATCTTATCTCGGACTCCATTTATGTGGTACAAGCACTCAAAGTCCTGGAGGCCGTGGGAGCTATTAGTAATGCCCATAATGTATCTGCTTACTTTAATCAGCTTCAACAACTTATCTGTAGCCGCACTGCTCCCTTTTATCCAATGCACATACGGGCTCATACTTCTCTTCCTGGTCCGTTATCACAGGGTAATGCCTGTGCGGACTCAGCCACTAGAGGCCAGTTGATATGCTTGGCTTCCTCCTTAGAGGGGGCTAAATTATTTCACCAAAATTTCCATGTTAATGCTTTAACGCTGCGCAGGCGTTTTTCCATTTCAAGAGCGGATGCTCGTCAGATAGTATTACAATGTCCTCATTGTGTCACATTTCTTCATCCCCCTACTTATGGAGTGAACCCACGGGGATTAAAACCATTGGTTGTCTGGCAAATGGATGTGACGCACATACCTGACTTTGGTAACCTCAAGTATGTACATGTTTCTGTTGATACGTGCTCTGGAGTTATTCATGCCTCTGCTTTGTCGGGAGAGAAGGCACGTAATGTTATCACTCATTGCCTAGAAGCATGGGCAGCATGGGGTGCTCCTGCATCCCTTAAGACTGATAATGGACCTGCTTATACTGGCAGACAATTTACATCTTTTTGTTCTACCATGGGAGTGCAACTTACTCATGGTCTGCCTTACAATCCTCAAGGACAAGGCATTGTTGAGCGTGCTCATCGCACTTTAAAGGAAACTTTACAAAAACAAAAAGGGGGAATAGGAGCTGAACACACTCCTAAAGAACGCCTGTCCTTAGCTCTCTTTACCATTAATTTTTTAAATTTGGATATTCATGGTCGCTCTGTGGCTGATAGACATGTGTCCCCTCAGCCCTCTGTGATTGGTTATGTTAAGTGGAAGGATGTTCTTACAGGCCAATGGAACGGCCCCGACCCCGTGCTGACATGGGCACGAGGATCTGTATGTGTTTTTCCCCAGGATCGCACGGAGCCGTTGTGGGTCCCTGAACGCCTGACAAGAAGAGTCTTGACATCGACCGACCAGCAACAAGAGATACCACAGCAACCCTGTGATGAGGATCTTCACTCTGCTACGTGCTCTGGTTCTGGTGCTGGTGCCGATGGCACAGACGACACCAATGCAGTGGTGGGCAGTGGCACGGGCTTGGCCAATGCCGATGCCGGTTCATGGTAGTTCTAGTGTCCTCCCCACTCTTTTCTCTACCTCATGTGAGATGTCTGCTCCCTGTGCCTCTCCTAGAGGGGACGTGGAAAGCATTTTTAATCGATCTCAGGTTAATCTCACAGGAGTTTTTTGTTTCAGCCTTGGAAACGCTAATTGCATTAGCCTTAAGACCAAAAATCTGACTAACTGGGAGGACCCATTGCGGTCCAAGCAGGTCTCAGGGAGTATTATTAATGCTGTACTGAGCCAAGTAGTTTCGGGGAAGCAATCAGGTTCAGGGACCCCTGTAAATAGCTCTGCTTTAAACATAACTACCTTGGCCATGATCTCCAAGGTACTAATCCCAGTGCCTCCTTCTTCTAATAGTACTTACAATGCCACTCATTTCAAGGCCTCTCCTTACTGTACCCCTAATCTTGGTTTCCCTCCAACATTTACGCCTTGTCAGGATCATTCTTGGGAGAAACTTCAAGTTGCTAAGGGTTTCTCCTTTTCCCCCTCTCTTAAGAGATATGTTTATAATTTTAACCATAGTGCCAACTCCTCTACAGGAGTAGGTTGGTCCTGGTTTCAATGGCTGATTTCCAATGAGAAGGGGGCTTCAGCTGATATTTCTGCATTGGCTCAATTGCTAGGAGCCAAAACCTGGCTGGCTAATGTTTCTGGCACTGTTAGGAAAAGTGAACGAGGTAATAGGCTCACATCTGTTTCGCTCAACTCTTTGCTACATAATGCTACATTGCCTCCTGCAATGGTCTGCGTCCAATCCCCGTTCTTGCTCCTTTTGGCTAACAATACCTCGTCGGGGATGCTGGATTGTTCTAGTGTTACCTGTCTCTTATCTGAGTGTTGGAATGGTTCTTGGACTGTAGCAGTGGTTATGAAAATTCCAACCTTTGTCCCAATCCCAGTCACTGCGGACCCAGATAAATTCCCCATTGTTGAGCTACTTAGAGTCCGTAGAGATTTTGGAATTACGGCAGCTATAGTGACAGCTGTGGCAGTGTCTGCTGCTGCAGCAGTTACAGCTGGAGTAGCCATGGCCAGTCAAGTACAAACTGCTGCCACCATTAATCAAGTTGTTCAACAAACTTCCACTATACTTGAATCCCAAAATTCAATTAATCAACATATTTTGTCAGGGATTTTAGCTGCCAACCAAAGGATAGATTTACTTCAAGCTCAGGTAGAAGAATTGGCTGACTTAGTGCTTTTGGGTTGTGTTGACCAACGTGTACATTTATGCATAACCTCTGTCAGATTTAATGATTCCAGGAATGCGTCCCGCATCATTGGCGAATATTTGGCTGGAAATTGGTCCATGGCAGCGGAAGACATGATCCAGTCTCAACTAACCCAGATAGCTGTCTTGAACAGTACCCGTGTCGAACCAGTGACTTTGGGTCAATTCACCGATTGGATATCTTCTGCTTTTTCCTTCTTCAAAGAGTGGGTGGGAGTAGGCATTTTTGGTGCAATGTGTTGCTTCAGTGTTATACTTTGTTTGTGGTTTCTCTGTCGCCTTAAAACTCGCCATGCACAAGAAAAGGCTATGATCATACAAGCTCTTGCAGCTTTAGAAAATGGCAACTCACCTCAAGTCTGGCTTGCGCATCTTAAACAGTAAACCTTTGTCATGGTCGTTGCACCCCAAGTTATTATAACATTGCACTGGGATCGACATGACTTTCCTTGTTATTCTCTTAGTGTTGGAAAGCCCTTGCACTCTGCTGGTCTTGCTGCCATTGCACGCAGATGGGTTTCCACACTAGTGCTTTACTATCGCTTTAAAGTCCGTGCCTTTCTTTCAGGGTGCTGTCAACTTGTTTGTCATTAATACAGCCACAGTTCAGCCTCAGCTATCCCCCTTCGTCCACCATCGTCACAATACAGGATGCGAGGCAAGGCACTGCACTTGAGTGATCCTTGACGTGGACCTCAAGGAGAGCATGTCCTATTGCATGCGGGTTAGACGCGTCCACGCCCCGCCCCACGAAAAAAGGCGTCGGCTGATATGGCCTCGGATCTGGGGAAGGCGCCTCCTTAGGACTGAGTCATACTATGCAGCCACTTCTGCACAGTGGGATAGGACCTCTACTCTCGCCTGTATTGTTTTAATAAAACAGAAAGGGGGAACTGTGGTGAGCCGCTTCTGCCGTTTCTGCAGACTATGGTCGCCATTACGAGATGGCGCTGGCTCCGCTGTGGTATGTGACAAACAACTCCTTATCTGAGAGAGTTGGCACATGATTTTTCACCACCCTGTGAGAGAGTTCCACGCGGCAGCTTTGCATTGGGGCTTGGGATGCTTTATTAAGGCTGGGAGGGCATCCGGGAAAGAGAAGAAGAAAGAATAATAAATATCAAGGGCCCGAATAAAACTACTGAGAGAAGATTTCGGAGTTGCGTCTTCCTTGCGGGCAAGGGGTCGCGACAACCAGGTCTATTGTAAGGGTTACATTGAGCGTTAGCCTCAAGTTTACAGCTAGGGGTATTATTAGGGTCAGCGTCAGGGTTAGGGTATGGGTTAGGTTAAGGTTTAAGGTTAGGGCTAAAATAAGCATTAGGGTTAGGCTAATGGATATGGTTAGATTTCAGGTTTATATTAGGTTTAGTATAATGGACAGGATTAGGGTAAGGCATAGGGGTAGAGTTAGGCCTAGGGATAGAATTTGGTTAAAGATATGGTTTAGGTAATGGATAGGATTAGAGCTACAGTTAGAACTAGGGTTATGGTTAGGTTAGGGCTGTGGTTAGAGGTAGGCCTATGGTTAGAATTTGCTTAAGGATATGGTTAGGGTAATGGATAAAATTATATCTAGGTTTAGGGCTAGTGTTATGGTTAGGAATAGGGCTATGTTTCAGTTTAGGTTTAGGGTTAGGACAAGGTTTAGGTTTATGGTTAGGTTTAGATTAAGTGTTAAGGGTAGGGATAGAGTTAGGGCTCTGATTAAAACTAGGGTTAGGGCTTGGATTAGGGCTAGGTTTTGGGTTAGGTTATGGCTAGTGTAGGACTAGGCCAATGTAAGAACTAGGATTACGATTAGGACTAGTATTAGGGTTAGCATTAGGAGTAGGTCTAGTGTTTATATTAGCTTTAGGTTTAGGGGGATGATTAGAGATAGGGTTAGTGTTAGGGTCAGAGTCAGGATCAGTGTTAATTTTAAGATTAGAAATAGGACTCAAATTAGGGTGAGGGTTAAGGCTAGGTTTGTGTTAGGGTTAGGGTAAGAATTTGGGATAGGGCTAATGTCAGGTCTAGGGTTACATTTAGATAAGGGTTAGGGTTGTGGCTATGGTTCAGTTTTTGTTTTAGAGCTAGGGCTAGTGTTAGGGCTAGTTTGGGGATTAGTGATAGTGTTAGGGCTAGTGGTAAGGTGAGGTTAAGTCTTATATTAATTGTTATGGTGAGATCTAGGTTTAGAGCTAGGGCTATGGTTGGGGCTAAAATTAGGGCTAGTTTTATGGTTATGATAACATATATGGTTAGAACTAGAAATAGGGCTAGGGTGAGAGTTAGAGTTAGTCTTAAGGCTAGGGTTAGGGGTTGGTTTAAGGTTAAGGCCAAATTAGGGCTAGGATTAGCACTAGGGTTAGTGTTAGGGTTAGGGCTAGGGCTAGGGTTAGAGTTAGTGTTAGTGTTAGAGATAGGGTTAGGATTAGGGAAAAGGAATGGAAATATAGCTAGGTTTAGGGATAGGGTGAGAGTAGAATTAGGGTTATGGCTAGGTTATGGTTCGGGTTATGATTAAGGCTACTTTTAGGGCTAGGTTTGAGGGTTTGTGTTAGGGCTAGGACTAGGATTAGGGATAGGGCTAATGTCAGATCTAGGGTTTTATTTAGGAATAGTTTTATGGTTAGGTTATGGCTAGGTCTAGTGTAAGGATTACATTTAGGTTAAGGGTCAAGTTTAGAGCTAGGCATATTATTAGGGTCGTCAGGTAGGGTTTGGTTTAGTTTAAGGTTTAGAGTTAAGGGTTGAATTAGCGTTATGGTTAGGGTTAGAAGTAGGGTAATGGATAGGGTTAGGTTTAGGGTTCAAGTTAATTTTAGAGTAATGGATAGGATTAGTTTTAGCGATAGGGTTAGCATAAGGCCTAGGGATAGCATTTGAGTTAGGCTTATCTTTAGTTTAATGGATAAGGTTAGAGGTAAGTTTAGTGATAGGTTTAAGGTTAGGATTAGGGCTAAGGTAAGGTTTAGGCCTAGGGTTAGTGTCAGGGTTAGGTTTAGGGTAAGTGTTAGGATATGAGATACAATTAGGGCAAAGTTGATGTTTAGGGTTAGAGTCAGGGCTAGGGTTATGGTTAGGGTTATGATTAGGGCTAGGTTAAGGGCTAGGATAAGGCTATGTTTGTGTGGTGTTTCTGGCTAGCATTAGGGCAATTGGCTAGGATTAGGGTTAGGGTTAGAGTTAGGGCCAGAATTAGGACTAGCGTTGGGACTAGGGATAGGGTTAGTCTTTGGGTTAGGTTAAGGGTTAATTTTAGGGTTACTGCAAAGTTTTTATTTAGGACTAGGACTAGATTCATGACTATATTTAGGATTATATTTGCTCTAGTGCTAGTGTTACTGTTAGGTTTAGGTACAGGTTTACTTGTAGGTGTTGGGGTATTGTCCGGTTTAGGGTTAGTGTTAAGTTTAGTTCTAGGGTTAGTGTTAAATTCAGAATAAGGGTCAGGGTTTGGGTTAGAGTTACAACTAGAATGAAGGCTAGGGTTAGGACTAGTAGTAGAGTTGGGGATTGGGGTAGGCTAAGGATTAGGGTTAAGACTAGGCAACATTAGGGTGAGGTTTTGGCTTAGGGAAAGGGATGGTTTAGAGGTAGAATTAGGGTTAAGGATAGCTTTAGGGCTAGGGTTAGGTTTAAGGTTAGTCTTAGGGTTAAACCTAGGTTTAGAGCTTGGATTAGCGCTAGGATTTGTGTTACCTTCAGGGCTATGGCTAGTGAAAAATCTTGCTTTCTTTGTAGGGCTAGTTCTAGGGTTAGTGTTAGGGCAATGTACAGAGCTAGGGTTAGTGTTAGGATCCGAATCAGGGTCTGGGTTACTCCTAGGTTTATGTTTAGTACTCAAATTATGGCAAGGTTTAGGGCTAGGTTTAGGGTTAGTGTTTGGTTTAGGTTAAAGGTTAGGGTTAGGATTATGGCTCAGTTTTGTTTTAGGGCTAGGTTAGGGTTAGGGCTAGTTTTCCAATTAGCATTAGGGACAGGGCTAGTGTTAGGATGAGTTTTAGGCTTAAGGTTTGGGTTATATTCACGTTTAGGGCTAGGGCAAATTTTAGGGCTAAGGTTGGGCTAGGGTTAGGGCTAGAGTTTGGGTTATGGTAAGGGATAGGTTTAGAACTAGGGATAGAGCTATGGTCAGAGAGTTATTCTTAGGGCTAGGGCTAGGGTTAGTTTTAGGGTTAGGGTTAAATTAGGGCTGGTTTAGTGCTAGGATTAGTGTTAGGTTTAGGCCTATGTTTAGTGCTAGGGTTAGGGTAAGGCATGATGTTACAGCTACGTTTTGGGCTAGGTCAAGGGATAAAATTAGGGATAGGAATAGGGTTAAAGTTATGGTTAGGATTAAGCCTAGGCTTAGTGCTAGGATGAGGGCTAGGATTTGTGTTAGGATAAGGGCTAGGATTATGGCTAGGGCTAATGTCAGGTCTAGGGTTATGGTTAGGGATGGTTTTAGGGTTAGGTTTATAGCCAGATCTATTGTAAGGGTTAGGTTGAGTGTTAGGGTCAGCTTTGCAGCTAGGGTATTATTAGGGTCGGAATTAGGGTTAGGGCATGTGTTAGGTTAAGGGTTAGAGTTAGGGATCAAATTAGCATTAGATTTAGTATTAGGGTTAGGGTAATGGATATGGTTAGGTTTAGGGTTAAGTTTAGGTTTAGGGTAATGGACAGCCTTAGTGTTAGGGATAGTGTTAAGGTTAGGCCTAAGGATAGAATTCAGTTAGGGTTATGGTTAGGGTAATGGATAGGATTAGAGCTAGGGTTAGGGCTGGGGTTATGGTTAGGATTAAGGCCATGGTTCGGGTTAGTTCAAGGTTTAATTTTTGGGTTAGGTATAGGTTAAGTGATAGAGCTAGGGTTAAGGTTAGGGATCAGATGAGGGCTAGGTTTTGGGTTAGGTTAGGGATAAGGTAGGACTACGGCTATTGTAAGAACTAGAGTTAAGATTAAGGTTAGTTATGTAGATAGCATTAGGACTAGGTCAAGTTCTAGTGTTTAGATTAGGTTTAGGTTTAGGGAGATGATTAGAGATAGGGTTAGTGTTAGGGTCAAAGTCAGGATCAGTGTTACTGATCAAGGATAGGGATAGGACTCGAATTAGTGCTAGGATTAAGGCTAGGTGTAGGGTTAAGTTTTGTGTTAGGTTTAAGGTAAAAATTAGGGATTTTATCCCAATTTCATGTCAGGTCTAGCGTTACCGTTAGGCTAGTGTTAGGGTTAGGGCTATGGCTCAGTTTTGTTTTAGAGCTAGGGCTAGGGTTAGGGCTAGTTTTAGGATTAGCGATAGTGTTAGGGCTAGTGGTAGAAGAAGATTTAGGCTTAGATTTATTGTTATGGTTAGATCTAGGTTTAGGTCTAGGGCCTGCATTAAGATTAAGGTTAGGGCTAGTGTTAGGGTTATGGTAATGGATAGGGTTAGAACTAGAAATAGGACTGGAGTGCATATTAGAGTTACTCTTTGGCTAGGTTTAGGGGTAGGTTTAGGGTTGATAGGGCTAGGATTAGCACAAGGTTTAATGTTAGGGTTAGGGATAGGGTTATTGTAGTGTTAGGGTTAAGGTTAGAGTTAGAGGAAGGGATGAGGTTATAGCTAGTTTTAGAGCTAGGGTTCAGGTTAGAATTTGATTTAGGGCTAGGGTTAGGGTTAGGGTTAGGGTTAGGATTAAGGCTAGGTTTATTGCCAGGTTGCGGGTATGTGTTAGGGCTAGGGCTAATGTCAGGTCTAGGTTCAAATAAGTGGTAGTTTTATGGTTAGGTTATGGCTAGGTCTAGTATTAGGTTTAGGGTAAGGGTCAGGTTTAGAGCTAGGTGTTTTATTAGGGTCAGGGTCTGGGTATTTTTTGGTTTAGGTTAAGGTTTAGGGTTAAGGCTTGTATTAGCATTAGGGTTTGGTTTAGGATTAGGGTAATGGATAGGGTTAGTTTCAGGGCTAATATCAGAGTAATGGATAGGTTCTGTTAGTGATAGGGTTAGCATTAGGCCTAGGGTTAGCATTTGGATTAGGCTTATCATTAGGGTAATGGATAGGGTTAGAACTAAGGTTAGGCTAGTGTTAAGGTTATGATTATGGCTAGGGATAGGTTTAGGCGTAGGGTTAGTGTCAGGTTTAGGTTTAGGGTAAGTATTAGGGTTTAAGCTAGGGTTTGGTCTAGGGCAAGGGCTGGGTTAGAGTCAGTGCTTGGGTTAGGGTTAAGGTTAGTGTTATGATTAGGAAAAGGGTTAGAGTTTAATCTAGGTTTAGTACTAGCTCAAGGTTTAGAATTAGGGTTAGGTCTAGGGTCATTTTTAGGGTTACAATTAGGGCTAGGTTTTGGGCTAGGATAAGGGCTAGGTTTGTGTGATGTTTATGCTAGCATTAGGGCTATGGATAATGTAAGAGCTCGGGTTATGGTTATGGCTAGTTTTAGGGTTAGGGTTATGGATAAATCTAGTGTTGAGGTTAGGTTTTGGGTTAGGATAAGGTTTAGAGCTAGGGTTTGTGTTAGGGTAAGCATCATGTTTGGGTTAGGTTAAGGGCCAGAATTAGGAATAGCTTTGGGTCTATGGATATGGTTAGTCTTTGTGTTAGGTTAAAGTTTATGGTTAGAGTTAGTTCAAGGTTTGTGTTTAGGGCTAGACCTAGATTTATGACTATATTTAGGATTAGGTTTGGTCTAGTGCTAGTGTTACTGTTAGGTTTAAGTATAGGTTTACCAGTAGGGGTAGAGTTAGGGTCCGGTTTAGGGTTAGTGTCAGGTTTAGATCTACGGTTAGTGTTAGGGTCAGAATAATGGTTGGGGCTTGGGTTAGGCTAGAGCTAGAATGAGGCCTAGGGTTAGGACTAGTAATAGAGTTAGGGTTTGGGATAGGTTAAGGATTAGTGTTAGGATGAGGGTAGCATTAGGGTAAGGGTTTGGCTTAGGGTAAGGGATAGTATTAGAGATAGGGTTAGGATTAGGGATAAGGATAGGGTTAGGATTAGGGTTAGTCTTAGAGTTAAACCTAGGTTTATGGCTCAGATTAGCGCTAGGATATGTGTTAGCATTAGGGCTACGGATAATGAAAGAACTTAATTCCTGCTTAGGGCTACTTCTTGGTTTAGCATTAAGGCAATGTTTAGAGCTAGGGTTAGTGTTAGGATCCAAGCCAGGGTCAGGATTACTCCTAGGGTTAGGTTTAGCACTCAAATTATGGCAAGGTTTAGGGTTAGTGTTTGGTTTAGGTTACGGGTTATGGTTAGGTTTATGGCTCAATTTTGTTTTAGGGCTAGGTTACGGATAGGGCTAGTGTTCCCATTAGCATTAGGTCAGGGCTAGTGTTAGGATGAGCTTTGGGCTTAAGGTTAGGGTAATATTCATGTTTAGTGCTAGGTCAAAAGTTAGGGCTATGGATGTGGCTAAGGATATGGCTGGAGTTTGGGTTGTGGTAAGGGATATGTTTAGAACTGGGGATAGGGCTATGGAGAGAGAGTTATTCTTAGGGGTAGTGATAGGGTTAGGTTTAGGGTTAGGGCTAAATTAGGGCTAGGATTAGTGCTAGGTTTAGTGTTAGGTTTAGGCCTAGGTTTAGTGCTAGGGTTAGGGTAAGGTATGATGTTACAGCTACGTTTTGGGCTAGGTCAAGGGATAAAATTAGGGATAGGGCTAGGGTTAATGTATTGTTAGGATTAAGACTAGGCCTAGTGCTAGGATTAGGGCTAGGATTTGTGTTAGGGTTAGGGCTAGGATTATGGCTAGGGCCAATGTCAGGTCTAGGGTTATGGTTAGGGATTGTTTTAGGGTTAGGTTTATAGCCAGATCTATTGTAAGAATTAGGTT
Organism: Marmota flaviventris; assembly: GCF_047511675.1. Taxonomy (NCBI): domain Eukaryota; kingdom Metazoa; phylum Chordata; class Mammalia; order Rodentia; family Sciuridae; genus Marmota; species Marmota flaviventris. The sequence continues at coordinate 54,726 of NW_027288306.1, forward strand.
GAGTGTTAGGGTCAGCTTTGCAGCTAGGATATTATTAGGGTCGGAATCAGGGTTAGGGTATGTTTTAGGTTAAGGTTTAGGGTTAAGGCTCAAATTAGCATTAGAGTTAGTATTAGGGTTAGGGTAATGGATATGGTTAGGTTTAGGGTTCAGTTTAGGTTTAGGGTAATGGACAGCCTTAGTGTTAGGGATATTGCTAAGTTTAAGCCTAATGATAGAATTCAGTTAGGGTTATGGTTAGGGTAATGGATAGGATTAGAGCTACATTTAGGAATAGAGTTATTGTTAGGTTAGGGCTATGGTTAGTGTTAGGCATAAGGTCAAAGTTCGGTTAGGGTTATAGTTAGGGTAATAAATAAGATTAGAGCTAGGGTTAGGGCTAAAATTATGGTTAGGATTAAGGCCATTGTTTGGGTTAGTTCAAGGTTTAGTTTTTGGGTTACGTTTAGATTAAGTGTTGGGGCTAGGGTTAGGGTTAGGAATAGGGTTAAAGCTAGCGTTAGGGCTCAGAATAGGGCTAGGTTTTGGGTTAGGTTAGGAATAAGGTAGGACTACGGCTATTGTAAGAACTAGAGTTAAGATTAGGGCTAGTTTTAGAGATAGCATTAGGTCTAGGTCAAGGTCTAGTGTTTAGATTAGGTTTAGGTTTAGGGAGATGATTAGAGATAGGGTTAGTGTTAGGGTCAGAGTCAGGATCAGTGCTACTGATCAGGGTTAGTGATAGGACACGGATTAGGGCTAGGATTAAGGCTAGGTGTAGGGTTAGGTTTTGTTTTAGGGTTAATGTAAGAATTATGGATAGGGCTAATGTCAATCTAGCATTATTGTTAGGCTAGGGTTAGAGTTAGGGCTATGGCTCAGTTTATTTTTAGAGCTAGGCCTAGGGTTAGGGCTAATTTTAGCATTAGCAATAGTGTTAGGGCCAGTGGTAGGATGGGGTTTAGGCTTAGATTTATTGTTTTGGTTAGATCTAGGTTAGGGCTAGGGCCTGCATTAGGATTAAGGTTAGGGCTAGTGTTAGGGTTTTGGTAACGGATAGAGTTAGAACTAGAAATAGGACTGGGGTGCAATTTAAATTATTCTTTGGGCTAGGGTTAGGGTAGGTTTACCGTTAGGGCTAAATTAGAGCTAGGATAAGCGCTAGGGTTAAAGTTAGGGTTAGGCCTATGGTTAGGGCTAGGGTTATGGTTAGTGTTAGTGTTAGGGTTAGAGTTAGATTTAGGGGAAGGGATGGGGTTATAGCTAGGTTTAGAGCTAGGGTTCTGGTTAGAATTTGATTTAGGGCTAGGGTTAGGTTTCGGGTTAGGATTAAGTTTAGGTTTAGTGCCAGATTGAGGGTATGTGTTAGGGCTAGGGCTAATGTCAGGTCTAGGTTCAAAGTAAGTGGTAGTTTTATGGTTAGGTTATGGCTAGGTCTAGTGTAAGGGTTAGGTTTAGGGTAAGCATCAGGTTTAGAGCTAGGTGTTTTATTAGGGTCAGGGTCTGGGTATGGTTTGGTTTAGGTTAAGGTTTAGGGTTAAGGCTTGTATTACCATTAGGATTTGGTTTAGGATTAGGGTAATGGATAGGGTTAGGTTTAGGGCTAATGTCAGAGTAATGGATAGGGTTCTGTTAGTGATAGGGTTAGCATTAGGCCTAGGGTTAGCATTTAGTTTAGGCTTATCTTTAGGGTAATGGATAGGGTTAGAGCTAAGTTTAGGGCTAGATTTAAGGCTAAAATAATGGCTAGGGTTAGATTTGGGCCTAGGGTTAGTGTCAGGCTTAAGTTTAGGGTAAGTATTAGCGTTTGAGTTAGGGTTAGGTCTAGGGAGAGTGTTAGGGTTAGAGTCAGGCCTAGGGTTAGTGTTAGGGTTTGTGTTATGTTTAGGGAAAGTGTTAAAATTTGAGCTATGTTTAGGACTAGGGCGAGGGTTGGGTTAGGGTAGGTTTAGGTCTAGGTTTATGTTTAGGGTTACAATTAGGGCTAGGTTTTGGGCTAGGATAAGGGCTATATTTGTGTGATGTTTATGGCTAGCATTAGGGTTATGGGTATTGTAAGTGTTCGGGTTATGGTTATGGCTAGTTTTGGTGCTAGGGTTATGGATAAGTCTAGTGTTAGGGTTAGGTTTTGGGTTAGGATAAGTTTTAGATCTAGGGATTGTGTTAGGGTAATCATCAGTGTTTGGGTTAGGGTAAGGGCCAGAATAGCATTCGGTCTATGGATATGGTTAGTCTTTGTGTAAGGTTAAGGGTTATTGTTAAGGCTAGTTCAAGTTTTGTGTTTAGGGCTAGGGCTAGATTTATAACTCTATTTAGGATTAGGTTTGGTCTAGTGCTTGTGTTACTGTTAGGTTTATGTATAGTTACTGTGAGGTTTAAGCTAAGTTAGGGGTAGAGTTAGGGTTGGTTTAGGGTTAGTGTCAGGTTTAGATCTAGAGTTAGTGTTAGGGTCAGAATAAGGGTGAGGTTTTGAAATTATGGCTAGAGCTAGAATGAGGCCTAGGGTTAGGACTAGTAATACAGTTAGGGTTTGGGATAGGCTAAGGATTAGCATTAGGCCTAGGGTAGCATTAGGGTGAGGGTTTGGCTTAGGGTTAGGGATAGGATTAGGGTTAGGGTTAGTCTTAGAGTTAAACTCAGGTTTAGGGCTCAGATTAGTGCTAGGATATGTGTTAGTATTAGGGCTAGGGCTAATGAAACAACTTAATTTCTGATTAAGGCTACTTTTTGGTTTAGAAATAAGGAATGTTTAAAGCTAGGGTTAGTATTAGGATCCGAGTCAGGGTCAGAGTTATTCCTAGGGTTGGGTTTAGCACTCAAATTACGGCAAGGTTTAGAGCTAGGTTTAGGGTTAGTGTTTGGTTTAGATTAAGGGTTAGTGTTTGGTTTATGGCATAGTTTTGTTTTAGGGCTAAGTTAGGGTTAAGGCTAGTTTTCCAATTAGCATTAGGGACAGGGCTAGTGTTAGGGTGAGATTTAGGCTTAAGTTTTGTGTTTGATCCAGGTTTAGGTGTAGGGCAAATGTTTGGGCTAAGGTTGAGGCTAGGGATAGGGCTAGGTTTGGGGTTATGGTAAGGGATAGTTTTAGAACTAGGGATAGGGATAGGGCAAGAATTAGAGTTAGTCTTAGGGATAGAGATAGGGTTAGGTTTAGTGTTAGGCCTAAATTAGGGCTAGGATTAATGCTAGGGTTAGTGATAAGTTTAGGCCTAGGTTTTGGGCTAGGGTTAAGGTTAGCGTTAGTGTTATGGTAAGGTATGGTTTTACAGCTATGTTTATTGTTAGGGCAAGGGATAAAATTAGGGATAGGGCTGGGGTTAAGATCAGGGTAAGGATTAAGGCTGGTCTTAGAACTAGAATTAGGGATACGGATAGGGCTAATGTCAGGTCTAGGTATAAAGTTAGGTAGGGTTAGGGATAGGGCTATGGCTCAGTTTTGTTTTAGAACTAGGCCTAGGGTTAGGGCTACTTTTATGATTAGCGATAGTGTTAGGGCTAAATGTAGGGTGAATTTAGGCTTAGATTTATTGTTATGGTTAGAATTAGGTTTAGGGCTATGGCTAGGGTTAGGGCTAAGTTTAGGTCTAGTGTTAGGGTTATGGTAACAGATAGATTAGAACTAGAAATAGGGTTAGGTTGAGAGTTTGAGTTATTCTTTGGGCTAAGGTTCGTGGTAGGGTTAGGGTTAGGACTAAATTAGTGCTAGGATTAGCACTAGGTTAGTGTTAGGGTTAGGCCTAGGGTTAGGGTTATTGTTGTGTTAGGGTTACGATTAGGTTTAGGGGGAGGGATAGGGTTATAGCTAGCTTTAGGTCTAGGGCCAGGGTTAGAATTATGGTTAGGACTAAGGTTAGGGTTTGGGTTAGAATTAAGACTAGGTTTAGGGCTAGGCTCAGGGTTTGTGTTAGGGCTATGGAAAGGATTAGGGCTAGGGCTATTGTCAAGTCTAGGTTTATGGTTAGTATTAGTTTTAGTATTAGGTTATGGCTATGTCTATTGTAAGGTTTAGGTGTAGGGTAAGGGTCAATGTTAGAGCCAGGTGTATTATTAGGGTCAGGGTCAGAGTAGTGTTTGGTTTAGATTAAGATTTAGGGTTTATGCTTGAATTAGTGATGGGTTCAGTTTAGGGTTTGGGTAATGGATAGAATTAGGTTTATGGTTCCAGTTAGGTTTAGAGTAATGGATAGGGTTAGTGTTAATGATAGGGTTATCGTTAGGCCTAGGGTTAGCATTTGGGTAAGGCATTTCTTTAAGGTAATGTATAGGGTTAGAACTAAGGTTAGGGCTAGGGTTAAGGTTAGGATTAGGGTTAGGGTTAGGGTTAGGCCTAGGGTTAATGTTAGGGTTAGGGTTAGGGTAAGTGTAGGCATTTGAGCTAGGGATAGGGATAGGGTGAGGGTTAGGTTTTGAATCAAGACTAGTGTTAAGTTTAGGGTTAGGGTTATCTTTAGGCTGAGGATTAGAGTTTGAGTTAGGGTTAGGGTAGGGCGAGGGATAGCATTAGGGTTAGGTCTAAGGTTATGTTTAGGGTGATGATTAGGGCTAGGTTTAGGGCTAGGATAAGGGCTAGGTTTTTTGTGATATTTAGGGCTAACATTGGATTTTGGTTAATGTAAGAGTGAGGGATATGGTTATGGCTAGTTTTGGGATACGGGTAATGGATAAGTCTAGTATTAGGGTTAGGTTTTGGTTTAGGATAAGGTTTAGAGATAGGGTTTCTATTAGATTAAGGGTCATTGTGGGGTTAAGGTTAATTTTAGGTTTAGAGCCACAATTAGGACTAGCGTTTGGTCTAGTGAGAGGTTTAGTCTTTAAGTTAGGTTAAGGGTTATTGTTAGGGCTAGTGCTAGGTTTTTGTTTAGGGCTATGGCTAGATTGATGATTCTATTTAAAATTAGGTTTGTCGAGTGCTAGTGTTACTGTTATGTTTAGGTACAGTTTTGCCGGTAGAGGTAGTGTTAGGGTTCAGTTTAAATGTAGGTCAGGTTTAGATCTAGGGTTAGTGTTAGGGTCCAAATAAGGGTCAGGGTTAGGGTTAGGGTTAGAGCTAGAATGAGGGCTATGTTTAGGACTAGGAATAGAGTTAGGGTTTAAAGAAGGCTAAGAATTAGGGTTAGGACTAGGGTAGCATTAGAATGACGATTTGGCTTAGGGTAAGGGATAGGGTTAGAGGTAGGGCTAGGTTTAGGGTAAGGGTTAGGGTTAGTGTTAGAGTTAAGGTTAGGGTTAGCGTTAGTGTTTGGGTTTGGGTTTATAGTTAGGTTAAAATTTAGTGTTAGGGTTAGGGATAGGGTTATTGTTAGGATTAGGGTTAGGATTAAGTGAGTGTTAGGGTTAGGGTTAGTGTCAGGGTTAGGGTTACTCTTAGGGTTAGGATTACGGTTAGGACAGGTTTAGGTTTAGGGTTAGGTTAGGGTTTGTGTTAGGGTTAGGTTAGGATTAGGTTTAGGGATAGGATTAGGGTTACATTTAAGATTAGGAATAGGGTTAGGGTTTGGGTTTGGTAAGTGTTAGGGTTAGGGTTAGTGTTCAGGTTAGGGTTAGGGTTAGGGTAAGGTTTAGGGTTAGGGTTAGAGTTAGGTTTATTATTAGGGTTAAGGTTAGGATTAGAATTAGTATTAGGGTTAAGGTTAGTTTAGGGTTACGGTTAGTGTTAGGGTTAGTTTTAGGGTTTGGGTTAGGGTTAGGGTTTGGGTTAGGCTTAGGGTTACAGTTAAGATTAGGTTTACATTTAGGGTTAGGATTAAGGTTACGGTTAAGATAGGGTTACATTTAGGGTTAGGGTTAGTTTTAGGGTTAGGCTTAGGGTTAGGATTAGGGTTAGGGTTAGTTTTAGAGTTTAAATATCGTTAGAGTTAGGTTTAATATTATGGTTAGTGTTCGGGTTAGAGTTAGGGTTACAGTAAGCTTTAGGGTTGATGTTAGTGTTAGTGTTAGGGTTAGGGTTAGAGTTATGGTTACGTTTATGCTTAGGTTGAGAGTTAGTGTTAGGTTTAGTGTTAGGGTTTGTGTTATGGTTATGGTTTGGGTTAGGGTTAGGTTTACAATTAAGATTAGGTTATGGTTAGGGTTATGGGTAGTTTTAGGGTTAGGGTTAGGGTTAGAGTTACTGTTAGGGTTAGCGTTAGTGTTTGTGATAGGGTTAGGTTTAGGGTTAGGGTTCAGGTTAGGGTCAGGGTTAGTTTTGGAGTTAGGTTTAGGGTTGGGATTCGGGTTAGTGTTAGGGTTACTGTTAGGGTTATGTTAGTGTTTGTGATAGGGATAGGGTTAAGGTTATTTTTAAGGTTATGTTAAAGATTAGAGTTAGATTTAGGGCTAGGCTTAGGGTTAGAGTTAGGGTTAGGGTTAGGATTAGGGTTCGTGAGAGTGTTAGGGTTAGGTTTAGGGTTAGGTTTAGTGTTAGGGATAGGGTTAGGTTTAGGGTCATTGTAAAGGTTAGTGTTAGGGTTAGGGTTAGGGTTAGGGATAGTATTAGAGTTAAGGATAGGTTTATGTTTAGTTTTAGGTTTAGGGTGGGGTTAGGGTAAGGTTTGGGTTCGTGTTAGTGTGAGGAATAGGATTAGTGTTAAGGTTAGTGTTAGGTTTAGGGTTACCTTTAGTGTTAGTGCTAGGGTTAGGGTTAGGGAGAGCGTTAGGGTTAGGGATAGGTTTAGGGTTAGGGCTATGGTTAGGGTTAGTGTTAGTGTTACAGATAGGGTTAGGGTTATATTTAGGGTTTTGTTTTAGGCTTAGGTTTAGGGTTATGTTTAGGGTTAGTTTTAGGATTAGGGTTAGAGTTAGGTTCTGGATTCAGGTTAGGGTTAGAGTTCAGGTTAGGTTTAGGTTTAGTGTTAGAATTGTGTGTGTGTGTGTGGGATATGGTATGTGTTAGGCTAAGATTTAGATTTAGGGTTTGTGTTAGGATTAGGGATATGGTAAGGTTTAGGGTTAGTTTTAGGATTAGGGGTACAGTGAGGCTTAGGGTTAGTTTTAGGTTTAGTTTTAGGGTTACTTGTAGATAAGGGTTAGTGTTAGGGTTAGGGTTTGTGTTAGGTAAGAGTTAGGGTGAGGGTTAGGGGTAGGGTTATGTTTAGGGTTAGATTCAGTGTTAGTGTAAGTGTTAGGGTTAGTGTTAGGAATAGTGTTAGGGTTAGGGATAGGTTTAGGGTTACTTTTAGGTTTATGGTTAGAATTAGGGTCAGGGATAGTGTTAAAGTTAGGGTTAGGCTTATCATTAAGGTTAGTGTTAGGGTTAGGGTTAGGTTTATGGTTAAGTTTAGTTTCGGGGTTATGGTTAGGATTAGGGTTAGAGTGAGGCTTAGGTTTAAGTTTAGGGTTAGTTTAAGGGTTACTTGTAGGTTAGGGTTTGTGTTAGGTTAAGGGTTAGGATTAGTGTTAGGGTTAGGGTTAAGGTTAGTGTTAAGTTTAGGGCTAGGGTTAGGGTTAGGGTTAGTGTTAGGTTTTGGGATAGGGTTTGGGTAAGTGTTAGAGTAAGGGTTATGGTTAGGGATTGGGTTAGGGTTTGGGTTAGAGTTAAGTAAAGTTTAGGGTTAGGGTTAGGGTTAGTGTTATGGTTTGGGTTAGGGTTAGGTTTCCAGTTAGGGTTAGTCTCAGAGTTAGTGTTAGGGTCAGGGATAGTGTTAGGGTTAGTGTTAGGGTAGGGTTATGGTTTGTGTTATAGTTAGGGTTAGGGTTAGGATTTGTGTTAGGATTAGGTTTAGGATTACGGTTGGATTATGATTACAGTTAGGATTAGTGTTAGGGTTAGCTTTAGAGTTAGGGTTAAGTGTAGGGTTAGTGTTAGTGTTAGTGTCAGGGTTAGGATTAGTGTTAGTTTTAGGGTTAGGGTTAGTGTTAAAATAAGGATTAGTGTTTAGTTTGGGGTTAGGGTTAGTGATAGGGTTAGAATTATGTTTAGGGTTACCATTAGGGTTAGGTGTAGTTTTAGTGTTTGGGTTAGTGTTAATGTTAGTTTTAGGGTTAGGGTTAGGGTTAGGTTAGGTGTAGGATTATGGTTTGGGTTAGGGTTTGTGTAAGGGTTACAGTTAGGATTACCGACAGGGTTGAGGTTAGGGTTAGGATTGCGATTAGGGTTAGGGTTAGGGCTTGTGTTAGGTTAAGTTTTAGTGTTAGTGTAACGGTTAAGGTTAGAATTCTGGTTAAGATTAGGATTAGGGTTAGGTTTAGGATTAGTGTTTGGTTGAGGGTTATATTTAGGATTAGTGTTAGTGTTAGGTTAGGGTTAGGATTAGTGTTATGATTAGTGCTAGGTTTAGGTTAGGGTTAGGGTTACGGTTAGGTTAAGATTAGGGTTAGGTTTTGGATTCGTGTTAGGTTTAGTGTTAGAGTTATATTAGGGTTAGGATTAGGTTTGGGTTCATATTAGGGTAGGGTTAGAGTTAGTGTTATGTTTAGGTTTGGGGTTAGGTTTAGACTTAGGGTTAGGGTTACAGTTAGGATTAGGTTAGTGATTGGGTTAGGGTTAGGGTTAGGGTTAAAGTTAGGTTTTGGTTTAGGGTTAGGGTTAGTGTTAGAGTTAGGTTTTGGTTTACGGTTGGGGTTAGTGTTAGAGTTAGGTTTAGGGTTAGGTTTATTTTTAAGATTATGGTTAGGGTTACAGTAGGGTAAGTTTTAGGTTTCTGGTTAGAGTTTGTGTTAGGTTTAGGGTTAGTGTTAGGGTTATATTAGTGTTAGGGTTAGTGTTAAAGTTAGTGTTTGGGTTAAGGTTAGAATTAGAGTTAGTGTTTAGGTTAATGTTAGTGTAAAATTAGGGTTAGGATTAGGGTTAGATTAGGGTTAGGGTTATGTTTAAGTTTACGTTTTTATGTTATGGTTAGTGTTAGGTTTAGGATTAGGGTTAGGGTTGCAGTTAGGATTAGGGTTACTGTTAGTGTTAGGGATAGTGTTAAGATTAGAATTAGTGTTAGTGTAGGGTTAGGATCAGCATTAGTATAAGGTTTAGGTTTAGGTTGAGGGTTATAATTAGAGTTTGTGTTAGTGTTAGGGTTAGGGTTAGTTTTGGGTTTAGGGTTCGTGTTAAGGATAGGGTTAGGTTAGATTTAGGTTAGGACTAGAGTTTGGCTTAGGGTTCGTGTTAAGGTTAGGTTTAGGGTTAGTGTTAGGTTTAGGTTTAGTGTTAGTGTTAGGGTTTGTGTTAGGATTACAGTCATAGTTATCGTTAGTGTTTGGTTTAGCATTATAATTAGGTTTAGGTTTAGAGTTAGGGTTAGGATTAGGATTAATGTCAAATTTAGAGTTAGGTTTAGTTTTAATGTAAGGGTTAGGGTTAAAGATAGTGTTAGGGTTTGG
>NW_027288307.1:0-63855 GCF_047511675.1 Marmota flaviventris
GTAAACTAAGAGTTCTGTGGGAATTCTGCAAACGCTTTAAAATGAAAGTGTATTTCCTTGCCTTTGCTTACTGCTACTTTCACAGGGAGAAATGCATAGAGAGCACACTGAGAACTCATTGACTGAGTCAAGTTTCAAGCAGCTAGCACAAACCATGATTGATTTACAGTTCCAAATTCATGTATCCATATAGGGGGAAAGGAATTCAAACCTAAAAATAAAGTGTTCCTGAAAATGAATGCTTCAAACTGAAAAACGAAATTGGGGCAGCCAAGTGCAACTGGTATACACATTTTTCCGGCTAAGTATCAACAAGTTCGGGTGAATAAATATTTGCTGAGATTCCAGGAAACTCAGAGTTCTGTGGAAGCTTTGCAAATGCTTTCAGATGAAAGTGTATGTTCCTTGCCTCTGCTTAGAGCTACTACCACAGGGAACAAAGCATAGAGAGCACACCGCGAACTAATGGAGTGAGTCAAGTTTGAAGAAGCTAGCACAAACCATGTTTGATATACAGTTCCAAATGCATGTATCCCTATAAGGGAAAAGGAAGCGAAACTGAAAATTCAAAGCGCTCCTGCAAACGAACGCTTCAACCCTGAAGAACGAAATTTGGGCAGCCAAGTGCAACCACTAAACTCATCTTTGCTGCCCAGTATCATCAAGATCTGGTGAAAAAATTTTGCTGAGATTCCAGTAAACTCAAGAGTTCTGTGGAAGCTTTGCAAATGCTTTCAGATGAAAGTGTATGTTCCTTGCCTCTGCTTGGGGCTACTTCATCAGGAAACAAAGCATAGAGAGTGCACTGAGAACTAACTGAGTGAGTCAAGTTTCATGCAGCTAGTACAAACCGTGTTTGAGTTAGAGTTCCAAATGCATGTATCCCTATAGGGGAAAATGAAGTGAAACCTACAATTTCAAAGTATTCCTGAAAACGAACTATTCAACCTAGAAGATCTAAATTTGGGCAGCCAAATGCAACCGGTATACTTATCTTTCCTGTCGAGTAACAACAAGTTAGGGTGAAAAAATATTTGCTCCGATTCCAGGAAACTCAAAGTTCTGTGGAATCACTGCAAATGCTTTCAAATGAAAGTTTCTTTCCCTTGCCTCTGCTTAGGGTTACTTCAACAGAAAACAAAGCATAGAGATCGCACTGAGAACTAGTTGAGTGAGTTTCAGTTTCAAGCAGCTAGCATAAACCGTGTTTGATTTATAATTCCAAATGCATACGTCCCTATAAGGAAAAGTGAAGTGAAACCTAAAAATTCAAAGTGTTCCTGCAAACGGACTTTTCAACCTAGAAGAACGAAATTTGGGTAGCTAAGTGCAACTGGTATATTCATCTTTCCTGACAAGGATCATCAAGATCAGGTGAGTAAATATTTGCAGAGATTCCAGTTAACTTGGAGCTCTGTTGAAGCTCTGTAAATGCTTTCGAAGGAAAGCCTATGTTCCTCGCCTCCACTTAGGGCCACTTCAACAGGGAACAAAGCACAGAGAGCACACCAGGAACTAGTTGAGTGAGTCAAGCTTCAAGCAGCTAGCACAAACAGTGTTTGATTTAGAGTTCCAAATGCATGTATTCCTATAGGTTAAAATGAAGAGAAACCCCCAAAATTCAATGTCTTCCTGAAATCAGATGCTTCAACTTAGAAGAACGAAGTTTTGGCAGCCAAATGCAACTGGTATACTCATCTTTCTTACCTAGTATCAACAAGATCAAGTGAAAAAATATTCGCTGAAATTCCAGTAAACTTGGGAGTTTTGTGGAAGCTCTGCAAACACTTCCATAAGAAAGCGTATTTTCCTTGCCTCTGCTTGGGGATACTTCAGCAGGGGACAATGCATAGTGAGTGCACTGAGAACTAATTGAGTGAGCCAAGTTTCAAACAGGTATCACAAACTGTGTTTGATTTAGCATTCCAAATGCATGTATTCATATAGGGAAAAAAGAAGTTAAACTTAAAAATTCAAAGTGTTCCTGCAAAGGAACTCTTCAACATAAGATTACGAAATTTGGGCTGCCAAGTGCAACCCATATACTCATTTTTGCTGCCAAGTATCAACAAGATCGGGTGAAAAAATATTTGCTGAGAGTGCGGTAAACTCTGAGTTCTGTGGATGCTCTCCAAACACTTTCCAATGAAAGTCTATTTTTTCTTTGCTCTGCTTAGGGGTACATAAACCGGTAACAGAGCATAGAGAGCACAATGAGAATTCATTCAGTGAGTCAAGTTTCAAGCAGCTAGCACAAACCGTGTTTGATTTAGATTTTCAAAAGCATGTATCCCTATAGGGGAAAATGTAGTAAAACCTAAATATTCAAAGTCATCCTGCAAAGGAATGTTTCAACCTAGCAGAACAAAATTTGTGCAGCCAAGTGCAACTGGTATACACATTTTTCCTACCAAGTATCAACAAGATAGGGTGACAAAATATTTGCTGAGGTTTCAGTAATCTCTGAGTTTTTTGGAAGCTCGGTGAATACTTTCCAAAGAAAGTGTGTTTTCCTTGCCTCTGCTTAGGGCTACTCCAACAGGGAACAATGCATAGAGAGTGCACTGAGAACTAGTTGAGTGAGTCAAGTTACAAGCACACAGCAAAAACCGTGTTTGATTTAGAGTTCCAAATGCATGTATCCCTATAGGGGGAAATGAAGTGAAACCTAAAAATTCAAAGTTGTCCTGCAAACGAATGTTTCAATCGAGAAGCACAAAATTGGAACAGCCAAGGACAACTTGTATACTTATCTCTCCTGTCGAATATCAAGAAGATCGGGTGAAAAAATATTAGCTGAGATTCCAGTAAACTCATAGTTCTACGGAAGCTCTGCAAACACTTTCCAATGAAAGTGTATTTTCATTGTCTCTGTTTAGAGCTACTTCAACAGGGAACAAAGCATAGAGACCACACTGAGAACTAATCGAGTGTGTCAAGTTTCAAGCCGCTAGCAAAATCCGTGTTTCATTTAGAGTTCCAAATGCATGTATCCCTATAGGGGAAAACGAAGTGAAACCTAAAAATTCAAAGTGTTCCTGGAAAGGAACAGTTGAACCTAGAAGAATGAAATTTGGGAAGCCAAGTGCAACTGGTATAGCGATCTTTCCTGCCAAGTATCAACAAGAATGGGTGAAAATCTTTTTTCTGATATTCTTGTAAACTAAGAGTTCTGTGGGAGCTCTGCAAACGCTTTAAAATGAAAGCGTATTTCCTTGCCTTTGCTTACGGCTACTTTCATAGGGAGAAATGCATAGAGAGCACACTGAGAACTCATTGACTGAGTCAAGTTTCAAGCAGCTAGCACAAACCATGATTGATTTACAGTTCCAAATTCATGTATCCATATAGGGGGAAAGGAATTCAAACCTAAAATAAAGTGTTCCTGAAAATGAATGCTTCAAACTGAAAAACGAAATTGGGGCAGCCAAGTGCAACTGGTATACACATTTTTCCGGCTAAGTATCGACAAGTTCGGGTGAATAAATATTTGCTGAGATTCCAGTAAACTCAGAGTTCTGTGGAAGCTTTGCAAATGCTTTCAGATGAAAGTGTATGTTCCTTGCCTCTGCTTGGGGCTACTTCATCAGGAAACAAAGCATAGAGAGTGCACTGAGAACTAACTGAGTGAGTCAAGTTTCATGCAGCTAGTACAAACCGTGTTTGAGTTAGAGTTCCAAATGCATGTATCCCTATAGGGGGAAAATGAAGTGAAACCTACAATTTCAAAGTATTCCTGCAAACGAACTATTCAACCTAGAAGATCTAAATTTGGGCAGCCAAATGCAACCGGTATACTTATCTTTCCTGTCGAGTAACAACAAGTTAGGGTGAAAAAATATTTGCTCAGATTCCAGGAAACTCAAAGTTCTGTGGAATCACTGCAAATGCTTTCAAATGAAAGTTTCTTTCCCTTGCCTCTGCTTAGGGTTACTTCAACAGAAAACAAAGCATAGAGATCGCACTGAGAACTAGTTGAGTGAGTTTCAGTTTCAAGCAGCTAGCATAAACCGTGTTTGATTTATAATTCCAAATGCATACGTCCCTATAAGGAAAAGTGAAGTGAAACCTAAAAATTCAAAGTGTTCCTGCAAACGGACTTTTCAACCTAGAAGAACGAAATTTGGGTAGCTAAGTGCAACTGGTATATTCATCTTTCCTGACAAGGATCATCAAGATCAGGTGAGTAAATATTTGCAGAGATTCCAGTTAACTTGGAGCTCTGTTGAAGCTCTGTAAATGCTTTCGAAGGAAAGCCTATGTTCCTCGCCTCCACTTAGGGCCACTTCAACAGGGAACAAAGCACAGAGAGCACACCAGGAACTAGTTGAGTGAGTCAAGCTTCAAGCAGCTAGCACAAACAGTGTTTGATTTAGAGTTCCAAATGCATGTATTCCTATAGGTTAAAATGAAGAGAAACCCCCAAAATTCAATGTCTTCCTGAAATCAGATGCTTCAACTTAGAAGAACGAAGTTTTGGCAGCCAAATGCAACTGGTATACTCATCTTTCTTACCTAGTATCAACAAGATCAAGTGAAAAAATATTCGCTGAAATTCCAGTAAACTTGGGAGTTTTGTGGAAGCTCTGCAAACACTTCCATAAGAAAGCGTATTTTCCTTGCCTCTGCTTGGGGATACTTCAGCAGGGGACAATGCATAGTGAGTGCACTGAGAACTAATTGAGTGAGCCAAGTTTCAAACAGGTATCACAAACTGTGTTTGATTTAGCATTCCAAATGCATGTATTCATATAGGGAAAAAAGAAGTTAAACTTAAAAATTCAAAGTGTTCCTGCAAAGGAACTCTTCAACATAAGATTACGAAATTTGGGCTGCCAAGTGCAACCCATATACTCATTTTTGCTGCCAAGTATCAACAAGATCGGGTGAAAAAATATTTGCTGAGAGTGCGGTAAACTCTGAGTTCTGTGGATGCTCTCCAAACACTTTCCAATGAAAGTCTATTTTTCTTTGCTCTGCTTAGGGGTACATAAACCGGTAACAGAGCATAGAGAGCACAATGAGAATTCATTCAGTGAGTCAAGTTTCAAGCAGCTAGCACAAACCGTGTTTGATTTAGATTTTCAAAAGCATGTATCCCTATAGGGGAAAATGTAGTAAAACCTAAATATTCAAAGTCATCCTGCAAAGGAATGTTTCAACCTAGCAGAACAAAATTTGTGCAGCCAAGTGCAACTGGCATACACATTTTTCCTACCAAGTATCAACAAGATAGGGTGACAAAATATTTGCTGAGGTTTCAGTAATCTCTGAGTTTTTTGGAAGCTCGGTGAATACTTTCCAAAGAAAGTGTGTTTTCCTTGCCTCTGCTTAGGGCTATTCCAACAGGGAACAATGCATAGAGAGTGCACTGAGAACTAGTTGAGTGAGTCAAGTTACAAGCACACAGCAAAAACCGTGTTTGATTTAGAGTTCCAAATGCATGTATCCCTATAGGGGAAAATGAAGTGAAACCTAAAAATTCAAAGTTGTCCTGCAAACGAACGTTTCAATCGAGAAGCACGAAATTGGAACAGCCAAGGACAACTTGTATACTTATCTCTCCTGTCGAATATCAAGAAGATCGGGTGAAAAAATATTAGCTGAGATTCCAGTAAACTCATAGTTCTACGGAAGCTCTGCAAACACTTTCCAATGAAAGTGTATTTTCATTGTCTCTGTTTAGAGCTACTTCAACAGGGAACAAAGCATAGAGACCACACTGAGAACTAATCGAGTGTGTCAAGTTTCAAGCCGCTAGCAAAATCCGTGTTTCATTTAGAGTTCCAAATGCCTGTATCCCTATAGGGGAAAACGAAGTGAAACCTAAAAATTCAAAGTGTTCCTGGAAAGGAACAGTTGAACCTAGAAGAATGAAATTTGGGAAGCCAAGTGCAACTGGTATAGCGATCTTTCCTGCCAAGTATCAACAAGAATGGGTGAAAATCTTTTTTCTGATATTCTTGTAAACTAAGAGTTCTGTGGGAGCTCTGCAAACGCTTTAAAATGAAAGTGTATTTCCTTGCCTTTGCTTACGGCTACTTTCACAGGGAGAAATGCATAGAGAGCACACTGAGAACTCATTGACTGAGTCAAGTTTCAAGCAGCTAGCACAAACCATGATTGATTTACAGTTCCAAATTCATGTATCCATATAGGGGGAAAGGAATTCAAACCTAAAAATAAAGTGTTCCTGAAAATGAATGCTTCAAACTGAAAAACGAAATTGGGGCAGCCAAGTGCAACTGGTTTACACATTTTTCCGGCTAAGTATCAACAAGTTCGGGTGAATAAATATTTGCTGAGATTCCAGTAAACTCAGAGTTCTGTGGAAGCTTTGCAAATGCTTTCAGATGAAAGTGTATGTTCCTTGCCTCTGCTTAGAGCTACTACCACAGGGAACAAAGCATAGAGAGCACACCGCGAACTAATGGAGTGAGTCAAGTTTGAAGAAGCTAGCACAAACCATGTTTGATATACAGTTCCAAATGCATGTATCCCTATAAGGGAAAAGGAAGCGAAACTGAAAATTCAAAGCGCTCCTGCAAACGAACGCTTCAACCCTGAAGAACGAAATTTGGGCAGCCAATTGCAACCACTAAACTCATCTTTGCTGCCCAGTATCATCAAGATCTGGTGAAAAAATTTTGCTGAGATTCCAGTAAACTCAAGAGTTCTGTGGAAGCTTTGCAAATGCTTTCAGATGAAAGTGTATGTTCCTTGCCTCTGCTTGGGGCTACTTCATCAGGAAACAAAGCCTAGAGAGTGCACTGAGAACTAACTGAGTGAGTCAAGTTTCATGCAGCTAGTACAAACCGTGTTTGAGTTAGAGTTCCAAATGCATGTATCCCTATAGGGGAAAATGAAGTGAAACCTACAATTTCAAAGTATTCCTGCAAACGAACTATTCAACCTAGAAGATCTAAATTTGGGCAGCCAAATGCAACCGGTATACTTATCTTTCCTGTCGAGTAACAAGTTAGGGTGAAAAAATATTTGCTCAGATTCCAGGAAACTCAAAGTTCTGTGGAATCACTGCAAATGCTTTCAAATGAAAGTTTCTTTCCCTTGCCTCTGCTTAGGGTTACTTCAACAGAAAACAAAGCATAGAGATCGCACTGAGAACTAGTTGAGTGAGTTTCAGTTTCAAGCAGCTAGCATAAACCGTGTTTGATTTATAATTCCAAATGCATACGTCCCTATAAGGAAAAGTGAAGTGAAACCTAAAAATTCAAAGTGTTCCTGCAAACGGACTTTTCAACCTAGAAGAACGAAATTTGGGTAGCTAAGTGCAACTGGTATATTCATCTTTCCTGACAAGGATCATCAAGATCAGGTGAGTAAATATTTGCAGAGATTCCAGTTAACTTGGAGCTCTGTTGAAGCTCTGTAAATGCTTTCGAAGGAAAGCCTATGTTCCTCGCCTCCACTTAGGGCCACTTCAACAGGGAACAAAGCACAGAGAGCACACCAGGAACTAGTTGAGTGAGTCAAGCTTCAAGCAGCTAGCACAAACAGTGTTTGATTTAGAGTTCCAAATGCATGTATTCCTACAGGTTAAAATGAAGAGAAACCCCCAAAATTCAATGTCTTCCTGAAAGCAAATGCTTCAACTTAGAAGAACGAAGTTTTGGCAGCCAAATGCAACTGGTATACTCATCTTTCTTACCTAGTATCAACAAGATCAAGTGAAAAAATATTCGCTGAAATTCCAGTAAACTTGGGAGTTTTGTGGAAGCTCTGCAAACACTTCCATAAGAAAGCGTATTTTCCTTGCCTCTGCTTGGGGATACTTCAGCAGGGGACAATGCATAGTGAGTGCACTGAGAACTAATTGAGTGAGCCAAGTTTCAAACAGGTATCACAAACTGTGTTTGATTTAGCATTCCAAATGCATGTATTCATATAGGGAAAAAAGAAGTTAAACTTAAAAATTCAAAGTGTTCCTGCAAAGGAACTCTTCAACATAAGATTACGAAATTTGGGCTGCCAAGTGCAACCCATATACTCATTTTTGCTGCCAAGTATCAACAAGATCGGGTGAAAAAATATTTGCTGAGAGTGCGGTAAACTCTGAGTTCTGTGGATGCTCTCCAAACACTTTCCAATGAAAGTCTATTTTTCTTTGCTCTGCTTACGGGTACATAAACCGGTAACAGAGCATAGAGAGCACAATGAGAATTCATTCAGTGAGTCAAGTTTCAAGCAGCTAGCACAAACCGTGTTTGATTTAGATTTTCAAAAGCATGTATCCCTATAGGGGAAAATGTAGTAAAACCTAAATATTCAAAGTCATCCTGCAAAGGAATGTTTCAACCTAGCAGAACAAAATTTGTGCAGCCAAGTGCAACTGGCATACACATTTTTCCTACCAAGTATCAACAAGATAGGGTGACAAAATATTTGCTGAGGTTTCAGTAATCTCTGAGTTTTTTGGAAGCTCGGTGAATACTTTCCAAAGAAAGTGTGTTTTCCTTGCCTCTGCTTAGGGCTACTCCAACAGGGAACAATGCATAGAGAGTGCACTGAGAACTAGTTGAGTGAGTCAAGTTACAAGCACACAGCAAAAACCGTGTTTGATTTAGAGTTCCAAATGCATGTATCCCTATAGGGGAAAATGAAGTGAAACCTAAAAATTCAAAGTTGTCCTGCAAACGAACGTTTCAATCGAGAAGCACGAAATTGGAACAGCCAAGGACAACTTGTATACTTATCTCTCCTGTCGAATATCAAGAAGATCGGGTGAAAAAATATTAGCTGAGATTCCAGTAAACTCATAGTTCTACGGAAGCTCTGCAAACACTTTCCAATGAAAGTGTATTTTCATTGTCTCTGTTTAGAGCTACTTCAACAGGGAACAAAGCATAGAGACCACACTGAGAACTAATCGAGTGTGTCAAGTTTCAAGCCGCTAGCAAAATCCGTGTTTCATTTAGAGTTCCAAATGCATGTATCCCTATAGGGGAAAACGAAGTGAAACCTAAAAATTCAAAGTGTTCCTGGAAAGGAACAGTTGAACCTAGAAGAATGAAATTTGGGAAGCCAAGTGCAACTGGTATAGCGATCTTTCCTGCCAAGTATCAACAAGAATGGGTGAAAATCTTTTTTCTGATATTCTTGTAAACTAAGAGTTCTGTGGGAGCTCTGCAAACGCTTTAAAATGAAAGTGTATTTCCTTGCCTTTGCTTACGGCTACTTTCACAGGGAGAAATGCATAGAGAGCACACTGAGAACTCATTGACTGAGTCAAGTTTCAAGCAGCTAGCACAAACCATGATTGATTTACAGTTCCAAATTCATGTATCCATATAGGGGGAAAGGAATTCAAACCTAAAAATAAAGTGTTCCTGAAAATGAATGCTTCAAACTGAAAAACGAAATTGGGGCAGCCAAGTGCAACTGGTATACACATTTTTCCGGCTAAGTATCAACAAGTTCGGGTGAATAAATATTTGCTGAGATTCCAGGAAACTCAGAGTTCTGTGGAAGCTTTGCAAATGCTTTCAGATGAAAGTGTATGTTCCTTGCCTCTGCTTAGAGCTACTACCACAGGGAACAAAGCATAGAGAGCACACCGCGAACTAATGGAGTGAGTCAAGTTTGAAGAAGCTAGCACAAACCATGTTTGATATACAGTTCCAAATGCATGTATCCCTATAAGGGAAAAGGAAGCGAAACTGAAAATTCAAAGCGCTCCTGCAAACGAACGCTTCAACCCTGAAGAACGAAATTTGGGCAGCCAAGTGCAACCACTAAACTCATCTTTGCTGCCCAGTATCATCAAGATCTGGTGAAAAAATTTTGCTGAGATTCCAGTAAACTCAAGAGTTCTGTGGAAGCTTTGCAAACGCTTTCAGACGAAAGTGTATGTTCCTTGCCTCTGCTTGGGGCTACTTCATCAGGAAACAAAGCATAGAGAGTGCACTGAGAACTAACTGAGTGAGTCAAGTTTCATGCAGCTAGTACAAACCGTGTTTGAGTTAGAGTTCCAAATGCATGTATCCCTATAGGGGAAAATGAAGTGAAACCTACAATTTCAAAGTATTCCTGCAAACGAACTATTCAACCTAGAAGATCTAAATTTGGGCAGCCAAATGCAACCGGTATACTTATCTTTCCTGTCGAGTAACAACAAGTTAGGGTGAAAAAATATTTGCTCAGATTCCAGGAAACTCAAAGTTCTGTGGAATCACTGCAAATGCTTTCAAATGAAAGTTTCTTTCCCTTGCCTCTGCTTAGGGTTACTTCAACAGAAAACAAAGCATAGAGATCGCACTGAGAACTAGTTGAGTGAGTTTCAGTTTCAAGCAGCTAGCATAAACCGTGTTTGATTTATAATTCCAAATGCATACGTCCCTATAAGGAAAAGTGAAGTGAAACCTAAAAATTCAAAGTGTTCCTGCAAACGGACTTTTCAACCTAGAAGAACGAAATTTGGGTAGCTAAGTGCAACTGGTATATTCATCTTTCCTGACAAGGATCATCAAGATCAGGTGAGTAAATATTTGCAGAGATTCCAGTTAACTTGGAGCTCTGTTGAAGCTCTGTAAATGCTTTCGAAGGAAAGCCTATGTTCCTCGCCTCCACTTAGGGCCACTTCAACAGGGAACAAAGCACAGAGAGCACACCAGGAACTAGTTGAGTGAGTCAAGCTTCAAGCAGCTAGCACAAACAGTGTTTGATTTAGAGTTCCAAATGCATGTATTCCTATAGGTTAAAATGAAGAGAAACCCCCAAAATTCAATGTCTTCCTGAAATCAGATGCTTCAACTTAGAAGAACGAAGTTTTGGCAGCCAAATGCAACTGGTATACTCATCTTTCTTACCTAGTATCAACAAGATCAAGTGAAAAAATATTCGCTGAAATTCCAGTAAACTTGGGAGTTTTGTGGAAGCTCTGCAAACACTTCCATAAGAAAGCGTATTTTCCTTGCCTCTGCTTGGGGATACTTCAGCAGGGGACAATGCATAGTGAGTGCACTGAGAACTAATTGAGTGAGCCAAGTTTCAAACAGGTATCACAAACTGTGTTTGATTTAGCATTCCAAATGCATGTATTCATATAGGGAAAAAAGAAGTTAAACATAAAAATTCAAAGTGTTCCTGCAAAGGAACTCTTCAACATAAGATTACGAAATTTGGGCTGCCAAGTGCAACCCATATACTCATTTTTGCTGCCAAGTATCAACAAGATCGGGTGAAAAAATATTTGCTGAGAGTGCGGTAAACTCTGAGTTCTGTGGATGCTCTCCAAACACTTTCCAATGAAAGTCTATTTTTCTTTGCTCTGCTTAGGGGTACATAAACCGGTAACAGAGCATAGAGAGCACAATGAGAATTCATTCAGTGAGTCAAGTTTCAAGCAGCTAGCACAAACCGTGTTTGATTTAGATTTTCAAAAGCATGTATCCCTATAGGGGAAAATGTAGTAAAACCTAAATATTCAAAGTCATCCTGCAAAGGAATGTTTCAACCTAGCAGAACAAAATTTGTGCAGCCAAGTGCAACTGGTATACACATTTTTCCTACCAAGTATCAACAAGATAGGGTGACAAAATATTTGCTGAGGTTTCAGTAATCTCTGAGTTTTTTGGAAGCTCGGTGAATACTTTCCAAAGAAAGTGTGTTTTCCTTGCCTCTGCTTAGGGCTACTCCAACAGGGAACAATGCATAGAGAGTGCACTGAGAACTAGTTGAGTGAGTCAAGTTACAAGCACACAGCAAAAACCGTGTTTGATTTAGAGTTCCAAATGCATGTATCCCTATAGGGGAAAATGAAGTGAAACCTAAAAATTCAAAGTTGTCCTGCAAACGAACGTTTCAATCGAGAAGCACGAAATTGGAACAGCCAAGGACAACTTGTATACTTATCTCTCCTGTCGAATATCAAGAAGATCGGGTGAAAAAATATTAGCTGAGATTCCAGTAAACTCATAGTTGTACGGAAGCTCTGCAAACACTTTCCAATGAAAGTGTATTTTCATTGTCTCTGTTTAGAGCTACTTCAACAGGGAACAAAGCATAGAGACCACACTGAGAACTAATCGAGTGTGTCAAGTTTCAAGCCGCTAGCAAAATCCGTGTTTCATTTAGAGTTCCAAATGCATGTATCCCTATAGGGGAAAACGAAGTGAAACCTAAAAATTCAAAGTGTTCCTGGAAAGGAACAGTTGAACCTAGAAGAATGAAATTTGGGAAGCCAAGTGCAACTGGTATAGCGATCTTTCCTGCCAAGTATCAACAAGAATGGGTGAAAATCTTTTTTCTGATATTCTTGTAAACTAAGAGTTCTGTGGGAGCTCTGCAAACGCTTTAAAATGAAAGTGTATTTCCTTGCCTTTGCTTACGGCTACTTTCACAGGGAGAAATGCATAGAGAGCACACTGAGAACTCATTGACTGAGTCAAGTTTCAAGCAGCTAGCACAAACCATGATTGATTTACAGTTCCAAATTCATGTATCCATATATGGGGAAAGGAATTCAAACCTAAAAATAAAGTGTTCCTGAAAATGAATGCTTCAAACTGAAAAACGAAATTGGGGCAGCCAAGTGCAACTGGTATACACATTTTTCCGGCTAAGTATCAACAAGTTCGGGTGAATAAATATTTGCTGAGATTCCAGTAAACTCAGAGTTCTGTGGAAGCTTTGCAAATGCTTTCAGATGAAAGTGTATGTTCCTTGCCTCTGCTTAGAGCTACTACCACAGGGAACAAAGCGTAGAGAGCACACCGCGAACTAATGGAGTGAGTCAAGTTTGAAGAAGCTAGCACAAACCATGTTTGATATACAGTTCCAAATGCATGTATCCCTATAAGGGAAAAGGAAGCGAAACTGAAAATTCAAAGCGCTCCTGCAAACGAACGCTTCAACCCTGAAGAACGAAATTTGGGCAGCCAAGTGCAACCACTAAACTCATCTTTGCTGCCCAGTATCATCAAGATCTGGTGAAAAAATTTTGCTGAGATTCCAGTAAACTCAAGAGTTCTGTGGAAGCTTTGCAAACGCTTTCAGACGAAAGTGTATGTTCCTTGCCTCTGCTTGGGGCTACTTCATCAGGAAACAAAGCATAGAGAGTGCACTGAGAACTAACTGAGTGAGTCAAGTTTCATGCAGCTAGTACAAACCGTGTTTGAGTTAGAGTTCCAAATGCATGTATCCCTATAGGGGAAAATGAAGTGAAACCTACAATTTCAAAGTATTCCTGCAAACGAACTATTCAACCTAGAAGATCTAAATTTGGGCAGCCAAATGCAACCGGTATACTTATCTTTCCTGTCGAGTAACAACAAGTTAGGGTGAAAAAATATGTGCTCAGATTCCAGGAAACTCAAAGTTCTGTGGAATCACTGCAAATGCTTTCAAATGAAAGTTTCTTTCCCTTGCCTCTGCTTAGGGTTACTTCAACAGAAAACAAAGCATAGAGATAGCACTGAGAACTAGTTGAGTGAGTTTCAGTTTCAAGCAGCTAGCATAAACCGTGTTTGATTTATAATTCCAAATGCATACGTCCCTATAAGGAAAAGTGAAGTGAAACCTAAAAATTCAAAGTGTTCCTGCAAACGGACTTTTCAACCTAGAAGAACGAAATTTGGGTAGCTAAGTGCAACTGGTATATTCATCTTTCCTGACAAGGATCATCAAGATCAGGTGAGTAAATATTTGCAGAGATTCCAGTTAACTTGGAGCTCTGTTGAAGCTCTGTAAATGCTTTCGAAGGAAAGCCTATGTTCCTCGCCTCCACTTAGGGCCACTTCAACAGGGAACAAAGCACAGAGAGCACACCAGGAACTAGTTGAGTGAGTCAAGCTTCAAGCAGCTAGCACAAACAGTGTTTGATTTAGAGTTCCAAATGCATGTATTCCTATAGGTTAAAATGAAGAGAAACCCCCAAAATTCAATGTCTTCCTGAAAGCAAATGCTTCAACTTAGAAGAACGAAGTTTTGGCAGCCAAATGCAACTGGTATACTCATCTTTCTTACCTAGTATCAACAAGATCAAGTGAAAAAATATTCGCTGAAATTCCAGTAAACTTGGGAGTTTTGTGGAAGCTCTGCAAACACTTCCATAAGAAAGCGTATTTTCCTTGCCTCTGCTTGGGGATACTTCAGCAGGGGACAATGCATAGTGAGTGCACTGAGAACTAATTGAGTGAGCCAAGTTTCAAACAGGTATCACAAACTGTGTTTGATTTAGCATTCCAAATGCATGTATTCATATAGGGAAAAAAGAAGTTAAACTTAAAAATTCAAAGTGTTCCTGCAAAGGAACTCTTCAACATAAGATTACGAAATTTGGGCTGCCAAGTGCAACTCATATACTCATTTTTGCTGCCAAGTATCAACAAGATCGGGTGAAAAAATATTTGCTGAGAGTGCGGTAAACTCTGAGTTCTGTGGATGCTCTCCAAACACTTTCCAATGAAAGTCTATTTTTCTTTGCTCTGCTTATGGGTACATAAACCGGTAACAGAGCATAGAGAGCACAATGAGAATTCATTCAGTGAGTCAAGTTTCAAGCAGCTAGCACAAACCGTGTTTGATTTAGATTTTCAAAAGCATGTATCCCTATAGGGGAAAATGTAGTAAAACCTAAATATTCAAAGTCATCCTGCAAAGGAATGTTTCAACCTAGCAGAACAAAATTCATGCAGCCAAGTGCAACTGGTATACACATTTTTCCTACCAAGTATCAACAAGATAGGGTGACAAAATATTTGCTGAGGTTTCAGTAATCTCTGAGTTTTTTGGAAGCTCGGTGAATACTTTCCAAAGAAAGTGTGTTTTCCTTGCCTCTGCTTAGGGCTACTCCAACAGGGAACAATGCATAGAGAGTGCACTGAGAACTAGTTGAGTGAGTCAAGTTACAAGCACACAGCAAAAACTGTGTTTGATTTAGAGTTCCATTTGCATGTATCCCTATAGGGGAAAATGAAGTGAAACCTAAAAATTCAAAGTTGTCCTGCAAACGAACGTTTCAATCGAGAAGCACGAAATTGGAACAGCCAAGGACAACTTGTATACTTATCTCTCCTGTCGAATATCAAGAAGATCGGGTGAAAAAATATTAGCTGAGATTCCAGTAAACTCATAGTTCTACGGAAGCTCTGCAAACACTTTCCAATGAAAGTGTATTTTCATTGTCTCTGTTTAGAGCTACTTCAACAGGGAACAAAGCATAGAGACCACACTGAGAACTAATCGAGTGTGTCAAGTTTCAAGCCGCTAGCAAAATCCGTGTTTCATTTAGAGTTCCAAATGCATGTATCCCTATAGGGGAAAACGAAGTGAAACCTAAAAATTCAAAGTGTTCCTGGAAAGGAACAGTTGAACCTAGAAGAATGAAATTTGGGAAGCCAAGTGCAAGTGGTATAGCGATCTTTCCTGCCAAGTATCAACAAGAATGGGTGAAAATCTTTTTTCTGATATTCTTGTAAACTAAGAGTTCTGTGGGAGCTCTGCAAACGCTTTAAAATGAAAGTGTATTTCCTTGCCTTTGCTTACGGCTACTTTCACAGGGAGAAATGCATAGAGAGCACACTGAGAACTCATTGACTGAGTCAAGTTTCAAGCAGCTAGCACAAACCATGATTGATTTACAGTTCCAAATTCATGTATCCATATAGGGGGAAAGGAATTCAAACCTAAAAATAAAGTGTTCCTGAAAATGAATGCTTCAAACTGAAAAACGAAATTGGGGCAGCCAAGTGCAACTGGTATACACATTTTTCCGGCTAAGTATCAACAAGTTCGGGTGAATAAATATTTGCTGAGATTCCAGGAAACTCAGAGTTCTGTGGAAGCTTTGCAAATGCTTTCAGATGAAAGTGTATGTTCCTTGCCTCTGCTTAGAGCTACTACCACAGGGAACAAAGCGTAGAGAGCACACCGCGAACTAATGGAGTGAGTCAAGTTTGAAGAAGCTAGCACAAACCATGTTTGATATACAGTTCCAAATGCATGTATCCCTATAAGGGAAAAGGAAGCGAAACTGAAAATTCAAAGCGCTCCTGCAAACGAACGCTTCAACCCTGAAGAACGAAATTTGGGCAGCCAAGTGCAACCACTAAACTCATCTTTGCTGCCCAGTATCATCAAGATCTGGTGAAAAAATTTTGCTGAGATTCCAGTAAACTCAAGAGTTCTGTGGAAGCTTTGCAAACGCTTTCAGACGAAAGTGTATGTTCCTTGCCTCTGCTTGGGGCTACTTCATCAGGAAACAAAGCCTAGAGAGTGCACTGAGAACTAACTGAGTGAGTCAAGTTTCATGCAGCTAGTACAAACCGTGTTTGAGTTAGAGTTCCAAATGCATGTATCCCTATAGGGGAAAATGAAGTGAAACCTACAATTTCAAAGTATTCCTGCAAACGAACTATTCAACCTAGAAGATCTAAATTTGGGCAGCCAAATGCAACCGGTATACTTATCTTTCCTGTCGAGTAACAACAAGTTAGGGTGAAAAAATATGTGCTCAGATTCCAGGAAACTCAAAGTTCTGTGGAATCACTGCAAATGCTTTCAAATGAAAGTTTCTTTCCCTTGCCTCTGCTTAGGGTTACTTCAACAGAAAACAAAGCATAGAGATCGCACTGAGAACTAGTTGAGTGAGTTTCAGTTTCAAGCAGCTAGCATAAACCGTGTTTGATTTATAATTCCAAATGCATACGTCCCTATAAGGAAAAGTGAAGTGAAACCTAAAAATTCAAAGTGTTCCTGCAAACGGACTTTTCAACCTAGAAGAACGAAATTTGGGTAGCTAAGTGCAACTGGTATATTCATCTTTCCTGACAAGGATCATCAAGATCAGGTGAGTAAATATTTGCAGAGATTCCAGTTAACTTGGAGCTCTGTTGAAGCTCTGTAAATGCTTTCGAAGGAAAGCCTATGTTCCTCGCCTCCACTTAGGGCCACTTCAACAGGGAACAAAGCACAGAGAGCACACCAGGAACTAGTTGAGTGAGTCAAGCTTCAAGCAGCTAGCACAAACAGTGTTTGATTTAGAGTTCCAAATGCATGTATTCCTATAGGTTAAAATGAAGAGAAACCCCCAAAATTCAATGTCTTCCTGAAATCAGATGCTTCAACTTAGAAGAACGAAGTTTTGGCAGCCAAATGCAACTGGTATACTCATCTTTCTTACCTAGTATCAACAAGATCAAGTGAAAAAATATTCGCTGAAATTCCAGTAAACTTGGGAGTTTTGTGGAAGCTCTGCAAACACTTCCATAAGAAAGCGTATTTTCCTTGCCTCTGCTTGGGGATACTTCAGCAGGGGACAATGCATAGTGAGTGCACTGAGAACTAATTGAGTGAGCCAAGTTTCAAACAGGTATCACAAACTGTGTTTGATTTAGCATTCCAAATGCATGTATTCATATAGGGAAAAAAGAAGTTAAACTTAAAAATTCAAAGTGTTCCTGCAAAGGAACTCTTCAACATAAGATTACGAAATTTGGGCTGCCAAGTGCAACCCATATACTCATTTTTGCTGCCAAGTATCAACAAGATCGGGTGAAAAAATATTTGCTGAGAGTGCGGTAAACTCTGAGTTCTGTGGATGCTCTCCAAACACTTTCCAATGAAAGTCTATTTTTCTTTGCTCTGCTTACGGGTACATAAACCGGTAACAGAGCATAGAGAGCACAATGAGAATTCATTCAGTGAGTCAAGTTTCAAGCAGCTAGCACAAACCGTGTTTGATTTAGATTTTCAAAAGCATGTATCCCTATAGGGGAAAATGTAGTAAAACCTAAATATTCAAAGTCATCCTGCAAAGGAATGTTTCAACCTAGCAGAACAAAATTTGTGCAGCCAAGTGCAACTGGCATACACATTTTTCCTACCAAGTATCAACAAGATAGGGTGACAAAATATTTGCTGAGGTTTCAGTAATCTCTGAGTTTTTTGGAAGCTCGGTGAATACTTTCCAAAGAAAGTGTGTTTTCCTTGCCTCTGCTTAGGGCTACTCCAACAGGGAACAATGCATATAGAGTGCACTGAGAACTAGTTGAGTGAGTCAAGTTACAAGCACACAGCAAAAACCGTGTTTGATTTAGAGTTCCAAATGCATGTATCCCTATAGGGGAAAATGAAGTGAAACCTAAAAATTCAAAGTTGTCCTGCAAACGAACGTTTCAATCGAGAAGCACGAAATTGGAACAGCCAAGGACAACTTGTATACTTATCTCTCCTGTCGAATATCAAGAAGATCGGGTGAAAAAATATTAGCTGAGATTCCAGTAAACTCATAGTTCTACGGAAGCTCTGCAAACACTTTCCAATGAAAGTGTATTTTCATTGTCTCTGTTTAGAGCTACTTCAACAGGGAACAAAGCATAGAGACCACACTGAGAACTAATCGAGTGTGTCAAGTTTCAAGCCGCTAGCAAAATCCGTGTTTCATTTAGAGTTCCAAATGCATGTATCCCTATAGGGGAAAACGAAGTGAAACCTAAAAATTCAAAGTGTTCCTGGAAAGGAACAGTTGAACCTAGAAGAATGAAATTTGGGAAGCCAAGTGCAACTGGTATAGCGATCTTTCCTGCCAAGTATCAACAAGAATGGGTGAAAATCTTTTTTCTGATATTCTTGTAAACTAAGAGTTCTGTGGGAGCTCTGCAAACGCTTTAAAATGAAAGTGTATTTCCTTGCCTTTGCTTACGGCTACTTTCACAGGGAGAAATGCATAGAGAGCACACTGAGAACTCATTGACTGAGTCAAGTTTCAAGCAGCTAGCACAAACCATGATTGATTTACAGTTCCAAATTCATGTATCCATATAGGGGGAAAGGAATTCAAACCTAAAAATAAAGTGTTCCTGAAAATGAATGCTTCAAACAGAAAAACGAAATTGGGGCAGCCAAGTGCAACTGGTATACACATTTTTCCGGCTAAGTATCAACAAGTTCGGGTGAATAAATATTTGCTGAGATTCCAGGAAACTCAGAGTTCTGTGGAAGCTTTGCAAATGCTTTCAGATGAAAGTGTATGTTCCTTGCCTCTGCTTAGAGCTACTACCACAGGGAACAAAGCATAGAGAGCACACCGCGAACTAATGGAGTGAGTCAAGTTTGAAGAAGCTAGCACAAACCATGTTTGATATACAGTTCCAAATGCATGTATCCCTATAAGGGAAAAGGAAGCGAAACTGAAAATTCAAAGCGCTCCTGCAAACGAACGCTTCAACCCTGAAGAACAAAATTTGGGCAGCCAATTGCAACCACTAAACTCATCTTTGCTGCCCAGTATCATCAAGATCTGGTGAAAAAATTTTGCTGAGATTCCAGTAAACTCAAGAGTTCTGTGGAAGCTTTGCAAATGCTTTCAGATGAAAGTGTATGTTCCTTGCCTCTGCTTGGGGCTACTTCATCAGGAAACAAAGCATAGAGAGTGCACTGAGAACTAACTGAGTGAGTCAAGTTTCATGCAGCTAGTACAAACCGTGTTTGAGTTAGAGTTCCAAATGCATGTATCCCTATAGGGGAAAATGAAGTGAAACCTACAATTTCAAAGTATTCCTGCAAACGAACTATTCAACCTAGAAGATCTAAATTTGGGCAGCCAAATGCAACCGGTATACTTATCTTTCCTGTCGAGTAACAAGTTAGGGTGAAAAAATATTTGCTCAGATTCCAGGAAACTCAAAGTTCTGTGGAATCACTGCAAATGCTTTCAAATGAAAGTTTCTTTCCCTTGCCTCTGCTTAGGGTTACTTCAACAGAAAACAAAGCATAGAGATCGCACTGAGAACTAGTTGAGTGAGTTTCAGTTTCAAGCAGCTAGCATAAACCGTGTTTGATTTATAATTCCAAATGCATACGTCCCTATAAGGAAAAGTGAAGTGAAACCTAAAAATTCAAAGTGTTCCTGCAAACGGACTTTTCAACCTAGAAGAACAAAATTTGGGTAGCTAAGTGCAACTGGTATATTCATCTTTCCTGACAAGGATCATCAAGATCAGGTGAGTAAATATTTGCAGAGATTCCAGTTAACTTGGAGCTCTGTTGAAGCTCTGTAAATGCTTTCGAAGGAAAGCCTATGTTCCTCGCCTCCACTTAGGGCCACTTCAACAGGGAACAAAGCACAGAGAGCACACCAGGAACTAGTTGAGTGAGTCAAGCTTCAAGCAGCTAGCACAAACAGTGTTTGATTTAGAGTTCCAAATGCATGTATTCCTATAGGTTAAAATGAAGAGAAACCCCCAAAATTCAATGTCTTCCTGAAATCAGATGCTTCAACTTAGAAGAACGAAGTTTTGGCAGCCAAATGCAACTGGTATACTCATCTTTCTTACCTAGTATCAACAAGATCAAGTGAAAAAATATTCGCTGAAATTCCAGTAAACTTGGGAGTTTTGTGGAAGCTCTGCAAACACTTCCATAAGAAAGCATATTTTCCTTGCCTCTGCTTGGGGATACTTCAGCAGGGGACAATGCATAGTGAGTGCACTGAGAACTAATTGAGTGAGCCAAGTTTCAAACAGGTATCACAAACTGTGTTTGATTTAGCATTCCAAATGCATGTATTCATATAGGGAAAAAAGAAGTTAAACTTAAAAATTCAAAGTGTTCCTGCAAAGGAACTCTTCAACATAAGATTACGAAATTTGGGCTGCCAAGTGCAACCCATATACTCATTTTTGCTGCCAAGTATCAACAAGATCGGGTGAAAAAATATTTGCTGAGAGTGCGGTAAAATCTGAGTTCTGTGGATGCTCTCCAAACACTTTCCAATGAAAGTCTATTTTTCTTTGCTCTGCTTAGGGGTACATAAACCGGTAACAGAGCATAGAGAGCACAATGAGAATTCATTCAGTGAGTCAAGTTTCAAGCAGCTAGCACAAACCGTGTTTGATTTAGATTTTCAAAAGCATGTATCCCTATAGGGGAAAATGTAGTAAAACCTAAATATTCAAAGTCATCCTGCAAAGGAATGTTTCAACCTAGCAGAACAAAATTTGTGCAGCCAAGTGCAACTGGCATACACATTTTTCCTACCAAGTATCAACAAGATAGGGTGACAAAATATTTGCTGAGGTTTCAGTAATCTCTGAGTTTTTTGGAAGCTCGGTGAATACTTTCCAAAGAAAGTGTGTTTTCCTTGCCTCTGCTTAGGGCTACTTCAACAGGGAACAATGCATAGAGAGTGCACTGAGAACTAGTTGAGTGAGTCAAGTTACAAGCACACAGCAAAAACCGTGTTTGATTTAGAGTTCCAAATGCATGTATCCCTATAGGGGAAAATGAAGTGAAACCTAAAAATTCAAAGTTGTCCTGCAAACGAACGTTTCAATCGAGAAGCACGAAATTGGAACAGCCAAGGACAACTTGTATACTTATCTCTCCTGTCAAATATCAAGAAGATCGGGTGAAAAAATATTAGCTGAGATTCCAGTAAACTCATAGTTCTACGGAAGCTCTGCAAACACTTTCCAATGAAAGTGTATTTTCATTGTCTCTGTTTAGAGCTACTTCAACAGGGAACAAAGCATAGAGACCACTCTGAGAACTAATCGAGTGTGTCAAGTTTCAAGCCGCTAGCAAAATCCGTGTTTCATTTAGAGTTCCAAATGCATGTATCCCTATAGGGGAAAACGAAGTGAAACCTAAAAATTCAAAGTGTTCCTGGAAAGGAACAGTTGAACCTAGAAGAATGAAATTTGGGAAGCCAAGTGCAACTGGTATAGCGATCTTTCCTGCCAAGTATCAACAAGAATGGGTGAAAATCTTTTTTCTGATATTCTTGTAAACTAAGAGTTCTGTGGGAGCTCTGCAAACGCTTTAAAATGAAAGTGTATTTCCTTGCCTTTGCTTACGGCTACTTTCACAGGGAGAAATGCATAGAGAGCACACTGAGAACTCATTGACTGAGTCAAGTTTCAAGCAGCTAGCACAAACCATGATTGATTTACAGTTCCAAATTCATGTATCCATATAGGGGGAAAGGAATTCAAACCTAAAAATAAAGTGTTCCTGAAAATGAATGCTTCAAACTGAAAAACGAAATTGGGGCAGCCAAGTGCAACTGGTATACACATTTTTCCGGCTAAGTATCAACAAGTTCGGGTGAATAAATATTTGCTGAGATTCCAGTAAACTCAGAGTTCTGTGGAAGCTTTGCAAATGCTTTCAGATGAAAGTGTATGTTCCTTGCCTCTGCTTAGAGCTACTACCACAGGGAACAAAGCATAGAGAGCACACCGCGAGCTAATGGAGTGAGTCAAGTTTGAAGAAGCTAGCACAAACCATGTTTGATATACAGTTCCAAATGCATGTATCCCTATAAGGGAAAAGGAAGCGAAACTGAAAATTCAAAGCGCTCCTGCAAACGAACGCTTCAACCCTGAAGAACGAAATTTGGGCAGCCAAGTGCAACCACTAAACTCATCTTTGCTGCCCAGTATCATCAAGATCTGGTGAAAAAATTTTGCTGAGATTCCAGTAAACTCAAGAGTTCTGTGGAAGCTTTGCAAACGCTTTCAGACGAAAGTGTATGTTCCTTGCCTCTGCTTGGGGCTACTTCATCAGGAAACAAAGCATAGAGAGTGCACTGAGAACTAACTGAGTGAGTCAAGTTTCATGCAGCTAGTACAAACCGTGTTTGAGTTAGAGTTCCAAATGCATGTATCCCTATAGGGGAAAATGAAGTGAAACCTACAATTTCAAAGTATTCCTGCAAACGAACTATTCAACCTAGAAGATCTAAATTTGGGCAGCCAAATGCAACCGGTATACTTATCTTTCCTGTCGAGTAACAACAAGTTAGGGTGAAAAAATATTTGCTCAGATTCCAGGAAACTCAAAGTTCTGTGGAATCACTGCAAATGCTTTCAAATGAAAGTTTCTTTCCCTTGCCTCTGCTTAGGGTTACTTCAACAGAAAACAAAGCATAGAGATCACACTGAGAACTAGTTGAGTGAGTTTCAGTTTCAAGCAGCTAGCATAAACCGTGTTTGATTTATAATTCCAAATGCATACGTCCCTATAAGGAAAAGTGAAGTGAAACCTAAAAATTCAAAGTGTTCCTGCAAACGGACTTTTCAACCTAGAAGAACGAAATTTGGGTAGCTAAGTGCAACTGGTATATTCATCTTTCCTGACAAGGATCATCAAGATCAGGTGAGTAAATATTTGCAGAGATTCCAGTTAACTTGGAGCTCTGTTGAAGCTCTGTAAATGCTTTCGAAGGAAAGCCTATGTTCCTCGCCTCCACTTAGGGCCACTTCAACAGGGAACAAAGCACAGAGAGCACACAAGGAACTAGTTGAGTGAGTCAAGCTTCAAGCAGCTAGCACAAACAGTGTTTGATTTAGAGTTCCAAATGCATGTATTCCTATAGGTTAAAATGAAGAGAAACCCCCAAAATTCAATGTCTTCCTGAAATCAGATGCTTCAACTTAGAAGAACGAAGTTTTGGCAGCCAAATGCAACTGGTATACTCATCTTTCTTACCTAGTATCAACAAGATCAAGTGAAAAAATATTCGCTGAAATTCCAGTAAACTTGGGAGTTTTGTGGAAGCTCTGCAAACACTTCCATAAGAACGCGTATTTTCCTTGCCTCTGCTTGGGGATACTTCAGCAGGGGACAATGCATAGTGAGTGCACTGAGAACTAATTGAGTGAGCCAAGTTTCAAACAGGTATCACAAACTGTGTTTGATTTAGCATTCCAAATGCATGTATTCATATAGGGAAAAAAGAAGTTAAACATAAAAATTCAAAGTGTTCCTGCAAAGGAACTCTTCAACATAAGGTTACGAAATTTGGGCTGCCAAGTGCAACCCATATACTCATTTTTGCTGCCAAGTATCAACAAGATCGGGTGAAAAAATATTTGCTGAGAGTGCGGTAAACTCTGTGTTCTGTGGATGCTCTCCAAACACTTTCCAATGAAAGTCTATTTTTCTTTGCTCTGCTTAGGGGTACATAAACCGGTAACAGAGCATAGAGAGCACAATGAGAATTCATTCAGTGAGTCAAGTTTCAAGCAGCTAGCACAAACCGTGTTTGATTTAGATTTTCAAAAGCATGTATCCCTATAGGGGAAAATGTAGTAAAACCTAAATATTCAAAGTCATCCTGCAAAGGAATGTTTCAACCTAGCAGAACAAAATTTGTGCAGCCAAGTGCAACTGGCATACACATTTTTCCTACCAAGTATCAACAAGATAGGGTGACAAAATATTTGCTGAGGTTTCAGTAATCTCTGAGTTTTTTGGAAGCTCGGTGAATACTTTCCAAAGAAAGTGTGTTTTCCTTGCCTCTGCTTAGGGCTACTCCAACAGGGAACAATGCATAGAGAGTGCACTGAGAACTAGTTGAGTGAGTCAAGTTACAAGCACACAGCAAAAACCGTGTTTGATTTAGAGTTCCAAATGCATGTATCCCTATAGGGGAAAATGAAGTGAAACCTAAAAATTCAAAGTTGTCCTGCAAACGAACGTTTCAATCGAGAAGCACGAAATTGGAACAGCCAAGGACAACTTGTATACTTATCTCTCCTGTCGAATATCAAGAAGATCGGGTGAAAAAATATTAGCTGAGATTCCAGTAAACTCATAGTTCTACGGAAGCTCTGCAACCACTTTCCAATGAAAGTGTATTTTCATTGTCTCTGTTTAGAGCTACTTCAACAGGGAACAAAGCATAGAGACCACACTGAGAACTAATCGAGTGTGTCAAGTTTCAAGCCGCTAGCAAAATCCGTGTTTCATTTAGAGTTCCAAATGCATGTATCCCTATAGGGGAAAACGAAGTGAAACCTAAAAATTCAAAGTGTTCCTGGAAAGGAACAGTTGAACCTAGAAGAATGAAATTTGGGAAGCCAAGTGCAACTGGTATAGTGATCTTTCCTGCCAAGAATCAACAAGAATGGGTGAAAATCTTTTTTCTGATATTCTTGTAAACTAAGAGTTCTGTGGGAGCTCTGCAAACGCTTTAAAATGAAAGTGTATTTCCTTGCCTTTGCTTACGGCTACTTTCACAGGGAGAAATGCATAGAGAGCACACTGAGAACTCATTGACTGAGTCAAGTTTCAAGCAGCTAGCACAAACCATGATTGATTTACAGTTCCAAATTCATGTATCCATATAGGGGGAAAGGAATTCAAACCTAAAAATAAAGTGTTCCTGAAAATGAATGCTTCAAACTGAAAAACGAAATTGGGGCAGCCAAGTGCAACTGGTATACACATTTTTCCGGCTAAGTATCAACAAGTTCGGGTGAATAAATATTTGCTGAGATTCCAGGAAACTCAGAGTTCTGTGGAAGCTTTGCAAATGCTTTCAGATGAAAGTGTATGTTCCTTGCCTCTGCTTAGAGCTACTACCACAGGGAACAAAGCATAGAGAGCACACCGCGAACTAATGGAGTGAGTCAAGTTTGAAGAAGCTAGCACAAACCATGTTTGATATACAGTTCCAAATGCATGTATCCCTATAAGGGAAAAGGAAGCGAAACTGAAAATTCAAAGCGCTCCTGCAAACGAACGCTTCAACCCTGAAGAACGAAATTTGGGCAGCCAAGTGAAACCACTAAACTCATCTTTGCTGCCCAGTATCATCAAGATCTGGTGAAAAAATTTTGCTGAGATTCCAGTAAACTCAAAAGTTCTGTGGAAGCTTTGCAAACGCTTTCAGACGAAAGTGTATGTTCCTTGCCTCTGCTTGGGGCTACTTCATCAGGAAACAAAGCATAGAGAGTGCACTGAGAACTAACTGAGTGAGTCAAGTTTCATGCAGCTAGTACAAACCGTGTTTGAGTTAGAGTTCCAAATGCATGTATCCCTATAGGGGAAAATGAAGTGAAACCTACAATTTCAAAGTATTCCTGCAAACGAACTATTCAACCTAGAAGATCTAAATTTGGGCAGCCAAATGCAACCGGTATACTTATCTTTCCTGTCGAGTAACAACAAGTTAGGGTGAAAAAATATTTGCTCAGATTCCAGGAAACTCAAAGTTCTGTGGAATCACTGCAAATGCTTTCAAACGAAAGTTTCTTTCCCTTGCCTCTGCTTAGGGTTACTTCAACAGAAAACAAAGCATAGAGATCGCACTGAGAACTAGTTGAGTGAGTTTCAGTTTCAAGCAGCTAGCATAAACCGTGTTTGATTTATAATTCCAAATGCATACGTCCCTATAAGGAAAAGTGAAGTGAAACCTAAAAATTCAAAGTGTTCCTGCAAACGGACTTTTCAACCTAGAAGAACGAAATTTGGGTAGCTAAGTGCAACTGGTATATTCATCTTTCCTGACAAGGATCATCAAGATCAGGTGAGTAAATATTTGCAGAGATTCCAGTTAACTTGGAGCTCTGTTGAAGCTCTGTAAATGCTTTCGAAGGAAAGCCTATGTTCCTCGCCTCCACTTAGGGCCACTTCAACAGGGAACAAAGCACAGAGAGCACACCAGGAACTAGTTGAGTGAGTCAAGCTTCAAGCAGCTAGCACAAACAGTGTTTGATTTAGAGTTCCAAATGCATGTATTCCTATAGGTTAAAATGAAGAGAAACCCCCAAAATTCAATGTCTTCCTGAAAGCAAATGCTTCAACTTAGAAGAACGAAGTTTTGGCAGCCAAATGCAACTGGTATACTCATCTTTCTTACCTAGTATCAACAAGATCAAGTGAAAAAATATTCGCTGAAATTCCAGTAAACTTGGGAGTTTTGTGGAAGCTCTGCAAACACTTCCATAAGAAAGCGTATTTTCCTTGCCTCTGCTTGGGGATACTTCAGCAGGGGACAATGCATAGTGAGTGCACTGAGAACTAATTGAGTGAGCCAAGTTTCAAACAGGTATCACAAACTGTGTTTGATTTAGCATTCCAAATGCATGTATTCATATAGGGAAAAAAGAAGTTAAACTTAAAAATTCAAAGTGTTCCTGCAAAGGAACTCTTCAACATAAGATTACGAAATTTGGGCTGCCAAGTGCAACTCATATACTCATTTTTGCTGCCAAGTATCAACAAGATCGGGTGAAAAAATATTTGCTGAGAGTGCGGTAAACTCTGAGTTCTGTGGATGCCCTCCAAACACTTTCCAATGAAAGTCTATTTTTCTTTGCTCTGCTTACGGGTACATAAACCGGTAACAGAGCATAGAGAGCACAATGAGAATTCATTCAGTGAGTCAAGTTTCAAGCAGCTAGCACAAACCGTGTTTGATTTAGATTTTCAAAAGCATGTATCCCTATAGGGGAAAATGTAGTAAAACCTAAATATTCAAAGTCATCCTGCAAAGGAATGTTTCAACCTAGCAGAACAAAATTTGTGCAGCCAAGTGCAACTGGTATACACATTTTTCCTACCAAGTATCAACAAGATAGGGTGACAAAATATTTGCTGAGGTTTCAGTAATCTCTGAGTTTTTTGGAAGCTCGGTGAATACTTTCCAAAGAAAGTGTGTTTTCCTTGCCTCTGCTTAGGGCTACTTCAACAGGGAACAATGCATAGAGAGTGCACTGAGAACTAGTTGAGTGAGTCAAGTTACAAGCACACAGCAAAAACCGTGTTTGATTTAGAGTTCCAAATGCATGTATCCCTATAGGGGAAAATGAAGTGAAACCTAAAAATTCAAAGTTGTCCTGCAAACGAACGTTTCAATCGAGAAGCACGAAATTGGAACAGCCAAGGACAACTTGTATACTTATCTCTCCTGTCGAATATCAAGAAGATCGGGTGAAAAAATATTAGCTGAGATTCCAGTAAACTCATAGTTCTACGGAAGCTCTGCAAACACTTTCCAATGAAAGTGTATTTTCATTGTCTCTGTTTAGAGCTACTTCAACAGGGAACAAAGCATAGAGACCACACTGAGAACTAATCGAGTGTGTCAAGTTTCAAGCCGCTAGCAAAATCCGTGTTTCATTTAGAGTTCCAAATGCCTGTATCCCTATAGGGGAAAACGAAGTGAAACCTAAAAATTCAAAGTGTTCCTGGAAAGGAACAGTTGAACCTAGAAGAATGAAATTTGGGAAGCCAAGTGCAACTGGTATAGCGATCTTTCCTGCCAAGTATCAACAAGAATGGGTGAAAATCTTTTTTCTGATATTCTTGTAAACTAAGAGTTCTGTGGGAGCTCTGCAAACGCTTTAAAATGAAAGTGTATTTCCTTGCCTTTGCTTACGGCTACTTTCACAGGGAGAAATGCATAGAGAGCACACTGAGAACTCATTGACTGAGTCAAGTTTCAAGCAGCTAGCACAAACCATGATTGATTTACAGTTCCAAATTCATGTATCCATATAGGGGGAAAGGAATTCAAACCTAAAAATAAAGTGTTCCTGAAAATGAATGCTTCAAACTGAAAAACGAAATTGGGGCAGCCAAGTGCAACTGGTATACACATTTTTCCGGCTAAGTATCAACAAGTTCGGGTGAATAAATATTTGCTGAGATTCCAGGAAACTCAGAGTTCTGTGGAAGCTTTGCAAATGCTTTCAGATGAAAGTGTATGTTCCTTGCCTCTGCTTAGAGCTACTACCACAGGGAACAAAGCATAGAGAGCACACCGCGAACTAATGGAGTGAGTCAAGTTTGAAGAAGCTAGCACAAACCATGTTTGATATACAGTTCCAAATGCATGTATCCCTATAAGGGAAAAGGAAGCGAAACTGAAAATTCAAAGCGCTCCTGCAAACGAACGCTTCAACCCTGAAGAACGAAATTTGGGCAGCCAATTGCAACCACTAAACTCATCTTTGCTGCCCAGTATCATCAAGATCTGGTGAAAAAATTTTGCTGAGATTCCAGTAAACTCAAGAGTTCTGTGGAAGCTTTGCAAACGCTTTCAGACGAAAGTGTATGTTCCTTGCCTCTGCTTGGGGCTACTTCATCAGGAAACAAAGCCTAGAGAGTGCACTGAGAACTAACTGAGTGAGTCAAGTTTCATGCAGCTAGTACAAACCGTGTTTGAGTTAGAGTTCCAAATGCATGTATCCCTATAGGGGAAAATGAAGTGAAACCTACAATTTCAAAGTATTCCTGCAAACGAACTATTCAACCTAGAAGATCTAAATTTGGGCAGCCAAATGCAACCGGTATACTTATCTTTCCTGTCGAGTAACAACAAGTTAGGGTGAAAAAATATTTGCTCAGATTCCAGGAAACTCAAAGTTCTGTGGAATCACTGCAAATGCTTTCAAATGAAAGTTTCTTTCCCTTGCCTCTGCTTAGGGTTACTTCAACAGAAAACAAAGCATAGAGATCGCACTGAGAACTAGTTGAGTGAGTTTCAGTTTCAAGCAGCTAGCATAAACCGTGTTTGATTTATAATTCCAAATGCATACGTCCCTATAAGGAAAAGTGAAGTGAAACCTAAAAATTCAAAGTGTTCCTGCAAACGGACTTTTCAACCTAGAAGAACGAAATTTGGGTAGCTAAGTGCAACTGGTATATTCATCTTTCCTGACA
This sequence comes from Marmota flaviventris, assembly GCF_047511675.1. Taxonomy (NCBI): domain Eukaryota; kingdom Metazoa; phylum Chordata; class Mammalia; order Rodentia; family Sciuridae; genus Marmota; species Marmota flaviventris. Next base: position 29,416 of record NW_027288307.1, read on the forward strand.
AGGATCATCAAGATCAGGTGAGTAAATATTTGCAGAGATTCCAGTTAACTTGGAGCTCTGTTGAAGCTCTGTAAATGCTTTCGAAGGAAAGCCTATGTTCCTCGCCTCCACTTAGGGCCACTTCAACAGGGAACAAAGCACAGAGAGCACACCAGGAACTAGTTGAGTGAGTCAAGCTTCAAGCAGCTAGCACAAACAGTGTTTGATTTAGAGTTCCAAATGCATGTTTTCCTATAGGTTAAAATGAAGAGAAACCCCCAAAATTCAATGTCTTCCTGAAATCAGATGCTTCAACTTAGAAGAACGAAGTTTTGGCAGCCAAATGCAACTGGTATACTCATCTTTCTTACCTAGTATCAACAAGATCAAGTGAAAAAATATTCGCTGAAATTCCAGTAAACTTGGGAGTTTTGTGGAAGCTCTGCAAACACTTCCATAAGAAAGCGTATTTTCCTTGCCTCTGCTTGGGGATACTTCAGCAGGGGACAATGCATAGTGAGTGCACTGAGAACTAATTGAGTGAGCCAAGTTTCAAACAGGTATCACAAACTGTGTTTGATTTAGCATTCCAAATGCATGTATTCATATAGGGAAAAAAGAAGTTAAACTTAAAAATTCAAAGTGTTCCTGCAAAGGAACTCTTCAACATAAGATTACGAAATTTGGGCTGCCAAGTGCAACTCATATACTCATTTCTGCTGCCAAGTATCAACAAGATCGGGTGAAAAAATATTTGCTGAGAGTGCGGTAAACTCTGAGTTCTGTGGATGCTCTCCAAACACTTTCCAATGAAAGTCTATTTTTCTTTGCTCTGCTTAGGGGTACATAAACCGGTAACAGAGCATAGAGAGCACAATGAGAATTCATTCAGTGAGTCAAGTTTCAAGCAGCTAGCACAAACCGTGTTTGATTTAGATTTTCAAAAGCATGTATCCCTATAGGGGAAAATGTAGTAAAACCTAAATATTCAAAGTCATCCTGCAAAGGAATGTTTCAACCTAGCAGAACAAAATTTGTGCAGCCAAGTGCAACTGGCATACACATTTTTCCTACCAAGTATCAACAAGATAGGGTGACAAAATATTTGCTGAGGTTTCAGTAATCTCTGAGTTTTTTGGAAGCTCGGTGAATACTTTCCAAAGAAAGTGTGTTTTCCTTGCCTCTGCTTAGGGCTACTCCAACAGGGAACAATGCATAGAGAGTGCACTGAGAACTAGTTGAGTGAGTCAAGTTACAAGCACACAGCAAAAACCGTGTTTGATTTAGAGTTCCAAATGCATGTATCCCTATAGGGGAAAATGAAGTGAAACCTAAAAATTCAAAGTTGTCCTGCGAACGAACGTTTCAATCGAGAAGCACGAAATTGGAACAGCCAAGGACAACTTGTATACTTATCTCTCCTGTCGAATATCAAGAAGATCGGGTGAAAAAATATTAGCTGAGATTCCAGTAAACTCAGAGTTCTGTGGAAGCTTTGCAAATGCTTTCAGATGAAAGTGTATGTTCCTTGCCTCTGCTTAGAGCTACTACCACAGGGAACAAAGCATAGAGAGCACACCGCGAACTAATGGAGTGAGTCAAGTTTGAAGAAGCTAGCACAAACCATGTTTGATATACAGTTCCAAATGCATGTATCCCTATAAGGGAAAAGGAAGCGAAACTGAAAATTCAAAGCGCTCCTGCAAACGAACGCTTCAACCCTGAAGAACGAAATTTGGGCAGCCAAGTGAAACCACTAAACTCATCTTTGGTGCCCAGTATCATCAAGATCTGGTGAAAAAATTTTGCTGAGATTCCAGTAAACTCAAAAGTTCTGTGGAAGCTTTGCAAACGCTTTCAGACGAAAGTGTATGTTCCTTGCCTCTGCTTGGGGCTACTTCATCAGGAAACAAAGCCTAGAGAGTGCACTGAGAACTAACTGAGTGAGTCAAGTTTCATGCAGCTAGTACAAACCGTGTTTGAGTTAGAGTTCCAAATGCATGTATCCCTATAGGGGAAAATGAAGTGAAACCTACAATTTCAAAGTATTCCTGCAAACGAACTATTCAACCTAGAAGATCTAAATTTGGGCAGCCAAATGCAACCGGTATACTTATCTTTCCTGTCGAGTAACAACAAGTTAGGGTGAAAAAATATTTGCTCAGATTCCAGGAAACTCAAAGTTCTGTGGAATCACTGCAAATGCTTTCAAATGAAAGTTTCTTTCCCTTGCCTCTGCTTAGGGTTACTTCAACAGAAACAAAGCATAGAGATCGCACTGAGAACTAGTTGAGTGAGTTTCAGTTTCAAGCAGCTAGCATAAACCGTGTTTGATTTATAATTCCAAATGCATACGTCCCTATAAGGAAAAGTGAAGTGAAACCTAAAAATTCAAAGTGTTCCTGCAAACGGACTTTTCAACCTAGAAGAACGAAATTTGGGTAGCTAAGTGCAACTGGTATATTCATCTTTCCTGACAAGGATCATCAAGATCAGGTGAGTAAATATTTGCAGAGATTCCAGTTAACTTGGAGCTCTGTTGAAGCTCTGTAAATGCTTTCGAAGGAAAGCCTATGTTCCTCGCCTCCACTTAGGGCCACTTCAACAGGGAACAAAGCACAGAGAGCACACCAGGAACTAGTTGAGTGAGTCAAGCTTCAAGCAGCTAGCACAAACAGTGTTTGATTTAGAGTTCCAAATGCATGTTTTCCTATAGGTTAAAATGAAGAGAAACCCCCAAAATTCAATGTCTTCCTGAAATCAGATGCTTCAACTTAGAAGAACGAAGTTTTGGCAGCCAAATGCAACTGGTATACTCATCTTTCTTACCTAGTATCAACAAGATCAAGTGAAAAAATATTCGCTGAAATTCCAGTAAACTTGGGAGTTTTGTGGAAGCTCTGCAAACACTTCCATAAGAAAGCGTATTTTCCTTGCCTCTGCTTGGGGATACTTCAGCAGGGGACAATGCATAGTGAGTGCACTGAGAACTAATTGAGTGAGCCAAGTTTCAAACAGGTATCACAAACTGTGTTTGATTTAGCATTCCAAATGCATGTATTCATATAGGGAAAAAAGAAGTTAAACTTAAAAATTCAAAGTGTTCCTGCAAAGGAACTCTTCAACATAAGATTACGAAATTTGGGCTGCCAAGTGCAACTCATATACTCATTTCTGCTGCCAAGTATCAACAATATCGGGTGAAAAAATATTTGCTGAGAGTGCGGTAAACTCTGAGTTCTGTGGATGCCCTCCAAACACTTTCCAATGAAAGTCTATTTTTCTTTGCTCTGCTTACGGGTACATAAACCGGTAACAGAGCATAGAGAGCACAATGAGAATTCATTCAGTGAGTCAAGTTTCAAGCAGCTAGCACAAACCGTGTTTGATTTAGATTTTCAAAAGCATGTATCCCTATAGGGGAAAATGTAGTAAAACCTAAATATTCAAAGTCATCCTGCAAAGGAATGTTTCAACCTAGCAGAACAAAATTTGTGCAGCCAAGTGCAACTGGTATACACATTTTTCCTACCAAGTATCAACAAGATAGGGTGACAAAATATTTGCTGAGGTTTCAGTAATCTCTGAGTTTTTTGGAAGCTCGGTGAATACTTTCCAAAGAAAGTGTGTTTTCCTTGCCTCTGCTTAGGGCTACTTCAACAGGGAACAATGCATAGAGAGTGCACTGAGAACTAGTTGAGTGAGTCAAGTTACAAGCACACAGCAAAAACCGTGTTTGATTTAGAGTTCCAAATGCATGTATCCCTATAGGGGAAAATGAAGTGAAACCTAAAAATTCAAAGTTGTCTGCAAACGAACGTTTCAATCGAGAAGCACGAAATTGGAACAGCCAAGGACAACTTGTATACTTATCTCTCCTGTCGAATATCAAGAAGATCGGGTGAAAAAATATTAGCTGAGATTCCAGTAAACTCATAGTTCTACGGAAGCTCTGCAAACACTTTCCAATGAAAGTGTATTTTCATTGTCTCTGTTTAGAGCTACTTCAACAGGGAACAAAGCATAGAGACCACTCTGAGAACTAATCGAGTGTGTCAAGTTTCAAGCCGCTAGCAAAATCCGTGTTTCATTTAGAGTTCCAAATGCCTGTATCCCTATAGGGGAAAACGAAGTGAAACCTAAAAATTCAAAGTGTTCCTGGAAAGGAACAGTTGAACCTAGAAGAATGAAATTTGGGAAGCCAAGTGCAACTGGTATAGCGATCTTTCTGCCAAGTATCAACAAGAATGGGTGAAAATCTTTTTTCTGATATTCTTGTAAACTAAGAGTTCTGTGGGAGCTCTGCAAACGCTTTAAAATGAAAGTGTATTTCCTTGCCTTTGCTTACGGCTACTTTCACAGGGAGAAATGCATAGAGAGCACACTGAGAACTCATTGACTGAGTCAAGTTTCAAGCAGCTAGCACAAACCATGATTGATTTACAGTTCCAAATTCATGTATCCATATAGGGGGAAAGGAATTCAAACCTAAAAATAAAGTGTTCCTGAAAATGAATGCTTCAAACTGAAAAACGAAATTGGGGCAGCCAAGTGCAACTGGTATACACATTTTTCCGGCTAAGTATCAACAAGTTCGGGTGAATAAATATTTGCTGAGATTCCAGGAAACTCAGAGTTCTGTGGAAGCTTTGCAAATGCTTTCAGATGAAAGTGTATGTTCCTTGCCTCTGCTTAGAGCTACTACCACAGGGAACAAAGCATAGAGAGCACACCGCGAACTAATGGAGTGAGTCAAGTTTGAAGAAGCTAGCACAAACCATGTTTGATATACAGTTCCAAATGCATGTATCCCTATAAGGGAAAAGGAAGCGAAACTGAAAATTCAAAGCGCTCCTGCAAACGAACGCTTCAACCCTGAAGAACGAAATTTGGGCAGCCAAGTGAAACCACTAAACTCATCTTTGCTGCCCAGTATCATCAAGATCTGGTGAAAAAATTTTGCTGAGATTCCAGTAAACTCAAGAGTTCTGTGGAAGCTTTGCAAACGCTTTCAGACGAAAGTGTATGTTCCTTGCCTCTGCTTGGGGCTACTTCATCAGGAAACAAAGCATAGAGAGTGCACTGAGAACTAACTGAGTGAGTCAAGTTTCATGCAGCTAGTACAAACCGTGTTTGAGTTAGAGTTCCAAATGCATGTATCCCTATAGGGGAAAATGAAGTGAAACCTACAATTTCAAAGTATTCCTGCAAACGAACTATTCAACCTAGAAGATCTAAATTTGGGCAGCCAAATGCAACCGGTATACTTATCTTTCCTGTCGAGTAACAACAAGTTAGGGTGAAAAAATATTTGCTCAGATTCCAGGAAACTCAAAGTTCTGTGGAATCACTGCAAATGCTTTCAAATGAAAGTTTCTTTCCTTGCCTCTGCTTAGGGTTACTTCAACAGAAAACAAAGCATAGAGATCGCACTGAGAACTAGTTGAGTGAGTTTCAGTTTCAAGCAGCTAGCATAAACCGTGTTTGATTTATAATTCCAAATGCATACGTCCCTATAAGGAAAAGTGAAGTGAAACCTAAAAATTCAAAGTGTTCCTGCAAACGGACTTTTCAACCTAGAAGAACGAAATTTGGGTAGCTAAGTGCAACTGGTATATTCATCTTTCCTGACAAGGATCATCAAGATCAGGTGAGTAAATATTTGCAGAGATTCCAGTTAACTTGGAGCTCTGTTGAAGCTCTGTAAATGCTTTCGAAGGAAAGCCTATGTTCCTCGCCTCCACTTAGGGCCACTTCAACAGGGAACAAAGCACAGAGAGCACACCAGGAACTAGTTGAGTGAGTCAAGCTTCAAGCAGCTAGCACAAACAGTGTTTGATTTAGAGTTCCAAATGCATGTATTCCTATAGGTTAAAATGAAGAGAAACCCCCAAAATTCAATGTCTTCCTGAAAGCAAATGCTTCAACTTAGAAGAACGAAGTTTTGGCAGCCAAATGCAACTGGTATACTCATCTTTCTTACCTAGTATCAACAAGATCAAGTGAAAAAATATTCGCTGAAATTCCAGTAAACTTGGGAGTTTTGTGGAAGCTCTGCAAACACTTCCATAAGAAAGCGTATTTTCCTTGCCTCTGCTTGGGGATACTTCAGCAGGGGACAATGCATAGTGAGTGCACTGAGAACTAATTGAGTGAGCCAAGTTTCAAACAGATATCACAAACTGTGTTTGATTTAGCATTCCAAATGCATGTATTCATATAGGGAAAAAAGAAGTTAAACTTAAAAATTCAAAGTGTTCCTGCAAAGGAACTCTTCAACATAAGATTACGAAATTTGGGCTGCCAAGTGCAACTCATATACTCATTGTTGCTGCCAAGTATCAACAAGATCGGGTGAAAAAATATTTGCTGAGAATGCGGTAAACTCTGAGTTCTGTGGATGGCCTCCAAACACTTTCCAATGAAAGTCTATTTTTCTTTGCTCTGCTTACGGGTACATAAACCGGTAACAGAGCATAGAGAGCACAATGAGAATTCATTCAGTGAGTCAAGTTTCAAGCAGCTAGCACAAACCGTGTTTGATTTAGATTTTCAAAAGCATGTATCCCTATAGGGGAAAAATGTAGTAAAACCTAAATATTCAAAGTCATCCTGCAAAGGAATGTTTCAACCTAGCAGAACAAAATTTGTGCAGCCAAGTGCAACTGGTATACACATTTTTCCTACCAAGTATCAACAAGATAGGGTGACAAAATATTTGCTGAGGTTTCAGTAATCTCTGAGTTTTTTGGAAGCTCGGTGAATACTTTCCAAAGAAAGTGTGTTTTCCTTGCCTCTGCTTAGGGCTACTTCAACAGGGAACAATGCATAGAGAGTGCACTGAGAACTAGTTGAGTGAGTCAAGTTACAAGCACACAGCAAAAACCGTGTTTGATTTAGAGTTCCAAATGCATGTATCCCTATAGGGGAAAATGAAGTGAAACCTAAAAATTCAAAGTTGTCCTGCAAACGAACGTTTCAATCGAGAAGCACGAAATTGGAACAGCCAAGGACAACTTGTATACTTATCTCTCCTGTCGAATATCAAGAAGATCGGGTGAAAAAATATTAGCTGAGATTCCAGTAAACTCATAGTTCTACGGAAGCTCTGCAAACACTTTCCAATGAAAGTGTATTTTCATTGTCTCTCTTCAACAGGGAACAAAGCATGGAGACCACACTGAGAACTAATCGAGTGTGTCAAGTTTCAAGCCGCTAGCAAAATCCGTGTTTCATTTAGAGTTCCAAATGCCTGTATCCCTATAGGGGAAAACGAAGTGAAACCTAAAAATTCAAAGTGTTCCTGGAAAGGAACAGTTGAACCTAGAAGAATGAAATTTGGGAAGCCAAGTGCAACTGGTATAGCGATCTTTCCTGCCAAGTATCAACAAGAATGGGTGAAAATCTTTTTTCTGATATTCTTGTAAACTAAGAGTTCTGTGGGAGCTCTGCAAACGCTTTAAAATGAAAGTGTATTTCCTTGCCTTTGCTTACGGCTACTTTCACAGGGAGAAATGCATAGAAGAGCACACTGAGAACTCATTGACTGAGTCAAGTTTCAAGCAGCTAGCACAAACCATGATTGATTTACAGTTCCAAATTCATGTATCCATATAGGGGGAAAGGAATTCAAACCTAAAAATAAAGTGTTCCTGAAAATGAATGCTTCAAACTGAAAAACGAAATTGGGGCAGCCAAGTGCAACTGGTATACACATTTTTCCGGCTAAGTATCAACAAGTTCGGGTGAATAAATATTTGCTGAGATTCCAGGAAACTCAGAGTTCTGTGGAAGCTTTTGCAAATGCTTTCAGATGAAAGTGTATGTTCCTTGCCTCTGCTTAGAGCTACTACCACAGGGAACAAAGCATAGAGAGCACACCGCGAACTAATGGGAGTGAGTCAAGTTTGAAGAAGCTAGCACAAACCATGTTTTGATATACAGTTCCAAATGCATGTATCCCTATAAGGGAAAAGGAAGCGAAACTGAAAATTCAAAGCGCTCCTGCAAACGAACGCTTCAACCCTGAAGAACGAAATTTGGGCAGCCAAGTGAAACCACTAAACTCATCTTTTGCTGCCCAGTATCATCAAGATCTGGTGAAAAAAATTTGCTGAGATTCCCAGTAAACTCAAAAGTTCTGTGGAAGCTTTGCAAACGCTTTCAGACGAAAGTGTATGTTCCTTGCCTCTGCTTGGGGCTACTTCATCAGGAAACAAAGCCTAGAGAGTGCACTGAGAACTAACTGAGTGAGTCAAGTTTCATGCAGCTAGTACAAACCGTGTTTGAGTTAGAGTTCCAAATGCATGTATCCCTATAGGGGAAAATGAAGTGAAACCTACAATTTCAAAAGTATTCCTGAAAACGAACTATTCAACCTAGAAGATCTAAATTTGGGCAGCCAAATGCAACCGGTATACTTATCTTTCCTGTCGAGTAACAACAAGTTAGGGTGAAAAAATATTTGCTCAGATTCCCAGGAAACTCAAAGTTCTGTGGAATCACTGCAAATGCTTTCAAACGAAAGTTTCTTTCCCTTGCCTCTGCTTAGGGTTACTTCAACAGAAAACAAAGCATAGAGATCGCACTGAGAACTAGTTGAGTGAGTTTCAGTTTCAAGCAGCTAGCATAAACCGTGTTTGATTTATAATTCCAAATGCATACGTCCCTATAAGGAAAAGTGAAGTGAAACCTAAAAATTCAAAGTGTTCCTGCAAACGGACTTTTCAACCTAGAAGAACGAAATTTGGGTAGCTAAGTGCAACTGGTATATTCATCTTTCCTGACAAGGATCATCAAGATCAGGTGAGTAAATATTTGCAGAGATTCCAGTTAACTTGGAGCTCTGTTGAAGCTCTGTAAATGCTTTCGAAGGAAAGCCTATGTTCCTCGCCTCCACTTAGGGCCACTTCAACAGGGAACAAAGCACAGAGAGCACACCAGGAACTAGTTGAGTGAGTCAAGCTTCAAGCAGCTAGCACAAACAGTGTTTGATTTAGAGTTCCAAATGCATGTATTCCTATAGGTTAAAATGAAGAGAAACCCCCAAAATTCAATGTCTTCCTGAAAGCAAAATGCTTCAACTTAGAAGAACGAAGTTTTGGCAGCCAAATGCAACTGGTATACTCATCTTTCTTACCTAGTATCAACAAGATCAAGTGAAAAAATATTCGCTGAAATTCCAGTAAACTTGGGAGTTTTGTGGAAGCTCTGCAAACACTTCCATAAGAAAGCGTATTTTCCTTGCCTCTGCTTGGGGATACTTCAGCAGGGGACAATGCATAGTGAGTGCACTGAGAACTAATTGAGTGAGCCAAGTTTCAAAACAGGTATCACAAACTGTGTTTGATTTAGCATTCCAAATGCATGTATTCATATAGGGAAAAAAAGAAGTTAAACTTTAAAAATTCAAAGTGTTCCTGCAAAGGAACTCTTCAACATAAGATTACGAAATTTGGGCTGCCAAGTGCAACTCATATACTCATTTTGCTGCCAAGTATCAACAAGATCGGGTGAAAAAATATTTGCTGAGAGTGCGGTAAACTCTGAGTTCTGTGGATGCCCTCCAAACACTTTCCAATGAAAGTCTATTTTTCTTTGCTCTGCTTACGGGGTACATAAACCGGTAACAGAGCATAGAGAGCACAATGAGAATTCATTCAGTGAGTCAAGTTTCAAGCAGCTAGCACAAACCGTGTTTGATTTAGATTTTCAAAAGCATGTATCCCTATAGGGGAAAATGTAGTAAAACCTAAATATTCAAAGTCATCCTGCAAAGGGAATGTTTCAACCTAGCAGAACAAAATTTGTGCAGCCAAGTGCAACTGGTATACACATTTTTCCTACCAAGTATCAACAAGATAGGGTGACAAAATATTTGCTGAGGTTTCAGTAATCTCTGAGTTTTTTGGAAGCTCGGTGAATACTTTCCAAAGAAAGTGTGTTTTCCTTGCCTCTGCTTAGGGCTACTTCAACAGGGAACAATGCATAGAGAGTGCACTGAGAACTAGTTGAGTGAGTCAAGTTACAAGCACACAGCAAAAACCGTGTTTGATTTAGAGTTCCAAATGCATGTATCCCTATAGGGGAAAATGAAGTGAAACCTAAAAAATTCAAAGTTGTCCTGCAAACGAACGTTTCAATCGAGAAGCACGAAATTGGAACAGCCAAGGACAACTTGTATACTTATCTCTCCTGTCGAATATCAAGAAGATCGGGTGAAAAAATATTAGCTGAGATTCCAGTAAACTCATAGTTGTACGGAAGCTCTGCAAACACTTTCCAATGAAAGTGTATTTTCATTGTCTCTGTTTAGAGCTACTTCAACAGGGAACAAAGCATAGAGACCACACTGAGAACTAATCGAGTGTGTCAAGTTTCAAGCCGCTAGCAAAATCCGTGTTTCATTTAGAGTTCCAAATGCCTGTATCCCTATAGGGGAAAACGAAGTGAAACCTAAAAATTCAAAGTGTTCCTGGAAAGGAACAGTTGAACCTAGAAGAATGAAATTTGGGAAGCCAAGTGCAACTGGTATAGCGATCTTTCCTGCCAAGTGTCAACAAGAATGGGTGAAAATCTTTTTTCTGATATTCTTGTAAACTAAGAGTTCTGTGGGAGCTCTGCAAACGCTTTAAAATGAAAGTGTATTTCCTTGCCTTTGCTTACGGCTACTTTCACAGGGAGAAATGCATAGAGAGCACACTGAGAACTCATTGACTGAGTCAAGTTTCAAGCAGCTAGCACAAACCATGATTGATTTACAGTTCCAAATTCATGTATCCATATAGGGGGAAAGGAATTCAAACCTAAAAATAAAGTGTTCCTGAAAATGAATGCTTCAAACTGAAAAACGAAATTGGGGCAGCCAAGTGCAACTGGTATACACATTTTTCCGGCTAAGTATCAACAAGTTCGGGTGAATAAATATTTGCTGAGATTCCAGTAAACTCAGAGTTCTGTGGAAGCTTTGCAAATGCTTTCAGATGAAAGTGTATGTTCCTTGCCTCTGCTTAGAGCTACTACCACAGGGAACAAAGCATAGAGAGCACACCGCGAACTAATGGAGTGAGTCAAGTTTGAAGAAGCTAGCACAAACCATGTTTGATATACAGTTCCAAATGCATGTATCCCTATAAGGGAAAAGGAAGCGAAACTGAAAATTCAAAGCGCTCCTGCAAACGAACGCTTCAACCCTGAAGAACGAAATTTGGGCAGCCAAGTGCAACCACTAAACTCATCTTTGCTGCCCAGTATCATCAAGATCTGGTGAAAAAATTTTGCTGAGATTCCAGTAAACTCAAGAGTTCTGTGGAAGCTTTGCAAATGCTTTCAGATGAAAGTGTATGTTCCTTGCCTCTGCTTGGGGCTACTTCATCAGGAAACAAAGCCTAGAGAGTGCACTGAGAACTAACTGAGTGAGTCAAGTTTCATGCAGCTAGTACAAACCGTGTTTGAGTTAGAGTTCCAAATGCATGTATCCCTATAGGGGAAAATGAAGTGAAACCTACAATTTCAAAGTATTCCTGCAAACGAACTATTCAACCTAGAAGATCTAAATTTGGGCAGCCAAATGCAACCGGTATACTTATCTTTCCTGTCGAGTAACAACAAGTTAGGGTGAAAAAATATTTGCTCAGATTCCAGGAAACTCAAAGTTCTGTGGAATCACTGCAAATGCTTTCAAATGAAAGTTTCTTTCCCTTGCCTCTGCTTAGGGTTACTTCAACAGAAAACAAAGCATAGAGATCACACTGAGAACTAGTCGAGTGAGTTTCAGTTTCAAGCAGCTAGCATAAACCGTGTTTGATTTATAATTCCAAATGCATACGTCCCTATAAGGAAAAGTGAAGTGAAACCTAAAAATTCAAAGTGTTCCTGCAAACGGACTTTTCAACCTAGAAGAACGAAATTTGGGTAGCTAAGTGCAACTGGTATATTCATCTTTCCTGACAAGGATCATCAAGATCAGGTGAGTAAATATTTGCAGAGATTCCAGTTAACTTGGAGCTCTGTTGAAGCTCTGTAAATGCTTTCGAAGGAAAGCCTATGTTCCTCGCCTCCACTTAGGGCCACTTCAACAGGGAACAAAGCACAGAGAGCACACCAGGAACTAGTTGAGTGAGTCAAGCTTCAAGCAGCTAGCACAAACAGTGTTTGATTTAGAGTTCCAAATGCATGTATTCCTATAGGTTAAAATGAAGAGAAACCCCCAAAATTCAATGTCTTCCTGAAATCAGATGCTTCAACTTAGAAGAACGAAGTTTTGGCAGCCAAATGCAACTGGTATACTCATCTTTCTTACCTAGTATCAACAAGATCAAGTGAAAAAATATTCGCTGAAATTCCAGTAAACTTGGGAGTTTTGTGGAAGCTCTGCAAACACTTCCATAAGAAAGCGTATTTTCCTTGCCTCTGCTTGGGGATTCTTCAGCAGGGGACAATGCATAGTGAGTGCACTGAGAACTAATTGAGTGAGCCAAGTTTCAAACAGGTATCACAAACTGTGTTTGATTTAGCATTCCAAATGCATGTATTCATATAGGGAAAAAAGAAGTTAAACTTAAAAATTCAAAGTGTTCCTGCAAAGGAACTCTTCAACATAAGATTACGAAATTTGGGCTGCCAAGTGCAACTCATATACACATTTTTGCTGCCAAGTATCAACAAGATCGGGTGAAAAAATATTTGCTGAGAGTGCGGTAATCTCTGAGTTCTGTGGATGCTCTCCAAACACTTTCCAATGAAAGTCTATTTTTCTTTGCTCTGCTTAGGGGTACATAAACCGGTAACAGAGCATAGAGAGCACAATGAGAATTCATTCAGTGAGTCAAGTTTCAAGCAGCTAGCACAAACCGTGTTTGATTTAGATTTTCAAAAGCATGTATCCCTATAGGGGAAAATGTAGTAAAACCTAAATATTCAAAGTCATCCTGCAAAGGAATGTTTCAACCTAGCAGAACAAAATTTGTGCAGCCCAGTGCAACTGGTATACACATTTTTCCTACCAAGTATCAACAAGATAGGGTGACAAAATATTTGCTGAGGTTTCAGTAATCTCTGAGTTTTTTGGAAGCTCGGTGAATACTTTCCAAAGAAAGTGTGTTTTCCTTGCCTCTGCTTAGGGCTACTTCAACAGGGAACAATGCATAGAGAGTGCACTGAGAACTAGTTGAGTGAGTCAAGTTACAAGCACACAGCAAAAACCGTGTTTGATTTAGAGTTCCAAATGCATGTATCCCTATAGGGGAAAATGAAGTGAAACCTAAAAATTCAAAGTTGTCCTGCAAACGAACGTTTCAATCGAGAAGCACGAAATTGGAACAGCCAAGGACAACTTGTATACTTATCTCTCCTGTCGAATATCAAGAAGATCGGGTGAAAAAATATTAGCTGAGATTCCAGTAAACTCATAGTTGTACGGAAGCTCTGCAAACACTTTCCAATGAAAGTGTATTTTCATTGTCTCTGTTTAGAGCTACTTCAACAGGGAACAAAGCATGGAGACCACACTGAGAACTAATCGAGTGTGTCAAGTTTCAAGCCGCTAGCAAAATCCGTGTTTCATTTAGAGTTCCAAATGCCTGTATCCCTATAGGGGAAAACGAAGTGAAACCTAAAAATTCAAAGTGTTCCTGGAAAGGAACAGTTGAACCTAGAAGAATGAAATTTGGGAAGCCAAGTGCAACTGGTATAGCGATCTTTCCTGCCAAGTATCAACAAGAATGGGTGAAAATCTTTTTTCTGATATTCTTGTAAACTAAGAGTTCTGTGGGAGCTCTGCAAACGCTTTAAAATGAAAGTGTATTTCCTTGCCTTTGCTTACGGCTACTTTCACAGGGAGAAATGCATAGAGAGCACACTGAGAACTCATTGACTGAGTCAAGTTTCAAGCAGCTAGCACAAACCATGATTGATTTACAGTTCCAAATTCATGTATCCATATAGGGGGAAAGGAATTCAAACCTAAAAATAAAGTGTTCCTGAAAATGAATGCTTCAAACTGAAAAACGAAATTGGGGCAGCCAAGTGCAACTGGTATACACATTTTTCCTGCTAAGTATCAACAAGTTCGGGTGAATAAATATTTGCTGAGATTCCAGGAAACTCAGAGTTCTGTGGAAGCTTTGCAAATGCTTTCAGATGAAAGTGTATGTTCCTTTCCTCTGCTTAGAGCTACTACCACAGGGAACAAAGCATAGAGAGCACACCGCGAACTAATGGAGTGAGTCAAGTTTGAAGAAGCTAGCACAAACCATGTTTGATATACAGTTCCAAATGCATGTATCCCTATAAGGGAAAAGGAAGCGAAACTGAAAATTCAAAGCGCTCCTGCAAACGAACGCTTCAACCCTGAAGAACGAAATTTGGGCAGCCAAGTGCAACCACTAAACTCATCTTTGCTGCCCAGTATCATCAAGATCTGGTGAAAAAATTTTGCTGAGATTCCAGTAAACTCAAGAGTTCTGTGGAAGCTTTGCAAACGCTTTCAGACGAAAGTGTATGTTCCTTGCCTCTGCTTGGGGCTACTTCATCAGGAAACAAAGCCTAGAGAGTGCACTGAGAACTAACTGAGTGAGTCAAGTTTCATGCAGCTAGTACAAACCGTGTTTGAGTTAGAGTTCCAAATGCATGTATCCCTATAGGGGAAAATGAAGTGAAACCTACAATTTCAAAGTATTCCTGCAAACGAACTATTCAACCTAGAAGATCTAAATTTGGGCAGCCAAATGCAACCGGTATACTTATCTTTCCTGTCGAGTAACAACAAGTTAGGGTGAAAAAATATTTGCTCAGATTCCAGGAAACTCAAAGTTCTGTGGAATCACTGCAAATGCTTTCAAATGAAAGTTTCTTTCCCTTGCCTCTGCTTAGGGTTACTTCAACAGAAAACAAAGCATAGAGATCACACTGAGAACTAGTCGAGTGAGTTTCAGTTTCAAGCAGCTAGCATAAACCGTGTTTGATTTATAATTCCAAATGCATACGTCCCTATAAGGAAAAGTGAAGTGAAACCTAAAAATTCAAAGTGTTCCTGCAAACGGACTTTTCAACCTAGAAGAACGAAATTTGGGTAGCTAAGTGCAACTGGTATATTCATCTTTCCTGACAAGGATCATCAAGATCAGGTGAGTAAATATTTGCAGAGATTCCAGTTAACTTGGAGCTCTGTTGAAGCTCTGTAAATGCTTTCGAAGGAAAGCCTATGTTCCTCGCCTCCACTTAGGGCCACTTCAACAGGGAACAAAGCACAGAGAGCACACCAGGAACTAGTTGAGTGAGTCAAGCTTCAAGCAGCTAGCACAAACAGTGTTTGATTTAGAGTTCCAAATGCATGTATTCCTATAGGTTAAAATGAAGAGAAACCGCCAAAATTCAATGTCTTCCTGAAATCAGATGCTTCAACTTAGAAGAACGAAGTTTTGGCAGCCAAATGCAACTGGTATACTCATCTTTCTTACCTAGTATCAACAAGATCAAGTGAAAAAATATTCGCTGAAATTCCAGTAAACTTGGGAGTTTTGTGGAAGCTCTGCAAACACTTCCATAAGAAAGCGTATTTTCCTTGCCTCTGCTTGGGGATACTTCAGCAGGGGACAATGCATAGTGAGTGCACTGAGAACTAATTGAGTGAGCCAAGTTTCAAACAGGTATCACAAACTGTGTTTGATTTAGCATTCCAAATGCATGTATTCATATAGGGAAAAAAGAAGTTAAACTTAAAAATTCAAAGTGTTCCTGCAAAGGAACTCTTCAACATAAGATTACGAAATTTGGGCTGCCAAGTGCAACCCATATACTCATTTTTGCTGCCAAGTATCAACAAGATCGGGTGAAAAAATATTTGCTGAGAGTGCGGTAACCTCTGAGTTCTGTGGATGCTCTCCAAACACTTTCCAATGAAAGTCTATTTTTCTTTGCTCTGCTTAGGGGTACATAAACCGGTAACAGAGCATAGAGAGCACAATGAGAATTCATTCAGTGAGTCAAGTTTCAAGCAGCTAGCACAAACCGTGTTTGATTTAGATTTTCAAAAGCATGTATCCCTATAGGGGAAAATGTAGTAAAACCTAAATATTCAAAGTCATCCTGCAAAGGAATGTTTCAACCTAGCAGAACAAAATTTGTGCAGCCAAGTGCAACTGGCATACACATTTTTCCTACCAAGTATCAACAAGATAGGGTGACAAAATATTTGCTGAGGTTTCAGTAATCTCTGAGTTTTTTGGAAGCTCGGTGAATACTTTCCAAAGAAAGTGTGTTTTCCTTGCCTCTGCTTAGGGCTACTCCAACAGGGAACAATGCATAGAGAGTGCACTGAGAACTAGTTGAGTGAGTCAAGTTACAAGCACACAGCAAAAACCGTGTTTGATTTAGAGTTCCAAATGCATGTATCCCTATAGGGGAAAATGAAGTGAAACCTAAAAATTCAAAGTTGTCCTGCAAACGAACGTTTCAATCGAGAAGCACGAAATTGGAACAGCCAAGGACAACTTGTATACTTATCTCTCCTGTCGAATATCAAGAAGATCGGGTGAAAAAATATTAGCTGAGATTCCAGTAAACTCATAGTTGTACGGAAGCTCTGCAAACACTTTCCAATGAAAGTGTATTTTCATTGTCTCTGTTTAGAGCTACTTCAACAGGGAACAAAGCATAGAGACCACTCTGAGAACTAATCGAGTGTGTCAAGTTTCAAGCCGCTAGCAAAATCCGTGTTTCATTTAGAGTTCCAAATGCATGTATCCCTATAGGGGAAAACGAAGTGAAACCTAAAAATTCAAAGTGTTCCTGGAAAGGAACAGTTGAACCTAGAAGAATGAAATTTGGGAAGCCAAGTGCAACTGGTATAGCGATCTTTCCTGCCAAGTATCAACAAGAATGGGTGAAAATCTTTTTTCTGATATTCTTGTAAACTAAGAGTTCTGTGGGAGCTCTGCAAACGCTTTAAAATGAAAGTGTATTTCCTTGCCTTTGCTTACGGCTACTTTCACAGGGAGAAATGCATAGAGAGCACACTGAGAACTCATTGACTGAGAGCACAAACTCAGTGAATGAGTTATCAGTTCCATATGCATGTATCCAGTGAAGTAGCGTAAGTAAAGGCACAGGAATTCAAACCTAAAAAATAAAGTGTTCCTGAAAATGAATGCTTCAAACTGAAAAACGAAATTGGGGCAGCCAAGTGCAACTGGTATACACATTTTTCCGGCTAAGTATCAACAAGTTCGGGTGAATAAATATTTGCTGAGATTCCAGGAAACTCAGAGTTCTGTGGAAGCTTTGCAAATGCTTTCAGATGAAAGTGTATGTTCCTTGCCTCTGCTTAGAGCTACTACCACAGGGAACAAAGCATAGAGAGCACACCGCGAACTAATGGAGTGAGTCAAGTTTGAAGAAGCTAGCACAAACCATGTTTGATATACAGTTCCAAATGCATGTATCCCTATAAGGGAAAAGGAAGCGAAACTGAAAATTCAAAGCGCTCCTGCAAACGAACGCTTCAACCCTGAAGAACGAAATTTGGGCAGCCAAGTGCAACCACTAAACTCATCTTTGCTGCCCAGTATCATCAAGATCTGGTGAAAAAATTTTGCTGAGATTCCAGTAAACTCAAAAGTTCTGTGGAAGCTTTGCAAACGCTTTCAGACGAAAGTGTATGTTCCTTGCCTCTGCTTGGGGCTACTTCATCAGGAAACAAAGCCTAGAGAGTGCACTGAGAACTAACTGAGTGAGTCAAGTTTCATGCAGCTAGTACAAACCGTGTTTGAGTTAGAGTTCCAAATGCATGTATCCCTATAGGGGAAAATGAAGTGAAACCTACAATTTCAAAGTATTCCTGCAAACGAACTATTCAACCTAGAAGATCTAAATTTGGGCAGCCAAATGCAACCGGTATACTTATCTTTCCTGTCGAGTAACAACAAGTTAGGGTGAAAAAATATTTGCTCAGATTCCAGGAAACTCAAAGTTCTGTGGAATCACTGCAAATGCTTTCAAATGAAAGTTTCTTTCCCTTGCCTCTGCTTAGGGTTACTTCAACAGAAAACAAAGCATAGAGATCGCACTGAGAACTAGTCGAGTGAGTTTCAGTTTCAAGCAGCTAGCATAAACCGTGTTTGATTTATAATTCCAAATGCATACGTCCCTATAAGGAAAAGTGAAGTGAAACCTAAAAATTCAAAGTGTTCCTGCAAACGGACTTTTCAACCTAGAAGAACGAAATTTGGGTAGCTAAGTGCAACTGGTATATTCATCTTTCCTGACAAGGATCATCAAGATCAGGTGAGTAAATATTTGCAGAGATTCCAGTTAACTTGGAGCTCTGTTGAAGCTCTGTAAATGCTTTCGAAGGAAAGCCTATGTTCCTCGCCTCCACTTAGGGCCACTTCAACAGGGAACAAAGCACAGAGAGCACACCAGGAACTAGTTGAGTGAGTCAAGCTTCAAGCAGCTAGCACAAACAGTGTTTGATTTAGAGTTCCAAATGCATGTATTCCTATAGGTTAAAATGAAGAGAAACCCCCAAAATTCAATGTCTTCCTGAAATCAGATGCTTCAACTTAGAAGAACGAAGTTTTGGCAGCCAAATGCAACTGGTATACTCATCTTTCTTACCTAGTATCAACAAGATCAAGTGAAAAAATATTCGCTGAAATTCCAGTAAACTTGGGAGTTTTGTGGAAGCTCTGCAAACACTTCCATAAGAAAGCGTATTTTCCTTGCCTCTGCTTGGGGATTCTTCAGCAGGGGACAATGCATAGTGAGTGCACTGAGAACTAATTGAGTGAGCCAAGTTTCAAACAGGTATCACAAACTGTGTTTGATTTAGCATTCCAAATGCATGTATTCATATAGGGAAAAAAGAAGTTAAACTTAAAAATTCAAAGTGTTCCTGCAAAGGAACTCTTCAACATAAGATTACGAAATTTGGGCTGCCAAGTGCAACTCATATACACATTTTTGCTGCCAAGTATCAACAAGATCGGGTGAAAAAATATTTGCTGAGAGTGCGGTAATCTCTGAGTTCTGTGGATGCTCTCCAAACACTTTCCAATGAAAGTCTATTTTTCTTTGCTCTGCTTAGGGGTACATAAACCGGTAACAGAGCATAGAGAGCACAATGAGAATTCATTCAGTGAGTCAAGTTTCAAGCAGCTAGCACAAACCGTGTTTGATTTAGATTTTCAAAAAGCATGTATCCCTATAGGGGAAAATGTAGTAAAACCTAAATATTCAAAGTCATCCTGCAAAGGAATGTTTCAACCTAGCAGAACAAAATTTGTGCAGCCCAGTGCAACTGGTATACACATTTTTCCTACCAAGTATCAACAAGATAGGGTGACAAAATATTTGCTGAGGTTTCAGTAATCTCTGAGTTTTTTGGAAGCTCGGTGAATACTTTCCAAAGAAAGTGTGTTTTCCTTGCCTCTGCTTAGGGCTACTTCAACAGGGAACAATGCATAGAGAGTGCACTGAGAACTAGTTGAGTGAGTCAAGTTACAAGCACACAGCAAAAACCGTGTTTGATTTAGAGTTCCAAATGCATGTATCCCTATAGGGGAAAATGAAGTGAAACCTAAAAATTCAAAGTTGTCCTGCAAACGAACGTTTCAATCGAGAAGCACGAAATTGGAACAGCCAAGGACAACTTGTATACTTATCTCTCCTGTCGAATATCAAGAAGATCGGGTGAAAAAATATTAGCTGAGATTCCAGTAAACTCATAGTTGTACGGAAGCTCTGCAAACACTTTCCAATGAAAGTGTATTTTCATTGTCTCTGTTTAGAGCTACTTCAACAGGGAACAAAGCATAGAGACCACACTGAGAACTAATCGAGTGTGTCAAGTTTCAAGCCGCTAGCAAAATCCGTGTTTCATTTAGAGTTCCAAATGCCTGTATCCCTATAGGGGAAAACGAAGTGAAACCTAAAAATTCAAAGTGTTCCTGGAAAGGAACAGTTGAACCTAGAAGAATGAAATTTGGGAAGCCAAGTGCAACTGGTATAGCGATCTTTCCTGCCAAGTATCAACAAGAATGGGTGAAAATCTTTTTTCTGATATTCTTGTAAACTAAGAGTTCTGTGGGAGCTCTGCAAACGCTTTAAAATGAAAGTGTATTTCCTTGCCTTTGCTTACGGCTACTTTCACAGGGAGAAATGCATAGAGAGCACACTGAGAACTCATTGACTGAGTCAAGTTTCAAGCAGCTAGCACAAACCATGATTGATTTACAGTTCCAAATTCATGTATCCATATAGGGGGAAAGGAATTCAAACCTAAAAATAAAGTGTTCCTGAAAATGAATGCTTCAAACTGAAAAACGAAATTGGGGCAGCCAAGTGCAACTGGTATACACATTTTTCCGGCTAAGTATCAACAAGTTCGGGTGAATAAATATTTGCTGAGATTCCAGTAAACTCAGAGTTCTGTGGAAGCTTTGCAAATGCTTTCAGATGAAAGTGTATGTTCCTTGCCTCTGCTTAGAGCTACTACCACAGGGAACAAAGCATAGAGAGCACACCGCGAACTAATGGAGTGAGTCAAGTTTGAAGAAGCTAGCACAAACCATGTTTGATATACAGTTCCAAATGCATGTATCCCTATAAGGGAAAAGGAAGCGAAACTGAAAATTCAAAGCGCTCCTGCAAACGAACGCTTCAACCCTGAAGAACGAAATTTGGGCAGCCAAGTGCAACCACTAAACTCATCTTTGCTGCCCAGTATCATCAAGATCTGGTGAAAAAATTTTGCTGAGATTCCAGTAAACTCAAGAGTTCTGTGGAAGCTTTGCAAATGCTTTCAGATGAAAGTGTATGTTCCTTGCCTCTGCTTGGGGCTACTTCATCAGGAAACAAAGCCTAGAGAGTGCACTGAGAACTAACTGAGTGAGTCAAGTTTCATGCAGCTAGTACAAACCGTGTTTGAGTTAGAGTTCCAAATGCATGTATCCCTATAGGGGAAAATGAAGTGAAACCTACAATTTCAAAGTATTCCTGCAAACGAACTATTCAACCTAGAAGATCTAAATTTGGGCAGCCAAATGCAACCGGTATACTTATCTTTCCTGTCGAGTAACAACAAGTTAGGGTGAAAAAATATTTGCTCAGATTCCAGGAAACTCAAAGTTCTGTGGAATCACTGCAAATGCTTTCAAATGAAAGTTTCTTTCCCTTGCCTCTGCTTAGGGTTACTTCAACAGAAAACAAAGCATAGAGATCACACTGAGAACTAGTCGAGTGAGTTTCAGTTTCAAGCAGCTAGCATAAACCGTGTTTGATTTATAATTCCAAATGCATACGTCCCTATAAGGAAAAGTGAAGTGAAACCTAAAATTCAAAGTGTTCCTGCAAACGGACTTTTCAACCTAGAAGAACGAAATTTGGGTAGCTAAGTGCAACTGGTATATTCATCTTTCCTGACAAGGATCATCAAGATCAGGTGAGTAAATATTTGCAGAGATTCCAGTTAACTTGGAGCTCTGTTGAAGCTCTGTAAATGCTTTCGAAGGAAAGCCTATGTTCCTCGCCTCCACTTAGGGCCACTTCAACAGGGAACAAAGCACAGAGAGCACACCAGGAACTAGTTGAGTGAGTCAAGCTTCAAGCAGCTAGCACAAACAGTGTTTGATTTAGAGTTCCAAATGCATGTATTCCTATAGGTTAAAATGAAGAGAAACCCCCAAATTCAATGTCTTCCTGAAATCAGATGCTTCAACTTAGAAGAACGAAGTTTTGGCAGCCAAATGCAACTGGTATACTCATCTTTCTTACCTAGTATCAACAAGATCAAGTGAAAAAATATTCGCTGAAATTCCAGTAAACTTGGGAGTTTTGTGGAAGCTCTGCAAACACTTCCATAAGAAAGCGTATTTTCCTTGCCTCTGCTTGGGGATTCTTCAGCAGGGGACAATGCATAGTGAGTGCACTGAGAACTAATTGAGTGAGCCAAGTTTCAAACAGGTATCACAAACTGTGTTTGATTTAGCATTCCAAATGCATGTATTCATATAGGGAAAAAAGAAGTTAAACTTAAAAATTCAAAGTGTTCCTGCAAAGGAACTCTTCAACATAAGATTACGAAATTTGGGCTGCCAAGTGCAACTCATATACACATTTTTGCTGCCAAGTATCAACAAGATCGGGTGAAAAAATATTTGCTGAGAGTGCGGTAATCTCTGAGTTCTGTGGATGCTCTCCAAACACTTTCCAATGAAAGTCTATTTTTCTTTGCTCTGCTTAGGGGTACATAAACCGGTAACAGAGCATAGAGAGCACAATGAGAATTCATTCAGTGAGTCAAGTTTCAAGCAGCTAGCACAAACCGTGTTTGATTTAGATTTTCAAAAGCATGTATCCCTATAGGGGAAAATGTAGTAAAACCTAAATATTCAAAGTCATCCTGCAAAGGAATGTTTCAACCTAGCAGAACAAAATTTGTGCAGCCCAGTGCAACTGGTATACACATTTTTCCTACCAAGTATCAACAAGATAGGGTGACAAAATATTTGCTGAGGTTTCAGTAATCTCTGAGTTTTTTGGAAGCTCGGTGAATACTTTCCAAAGAAAGTGTGTTTTCCTTGCCTCTGCTTAGGGCTACTTCAACAGGGAACAATGCATAGAGAGTGCACTGAGAACTAGTTGAGTGAGTCAAGTTACAAGCACACAGCAAAAACCGTGTTTGATTTAGAGTTCCAAATGCATGTATCCCTATAGGGGAAAATGAAGTGAAACCTAAAAATTCAAAGTTGTCCTGCAAACGAACGTTTCAATCGAGAAGCACGAAATTGGAACAGCCAAGGACAACTTGTATACTTATCTCTCCTGTCGAATATCAAGAAGATCGGGTGAAAAAATATTAGCTGAGATTCCAGTAAACTCATAGTTGTACGGAAGCTCTGCAAACACTTTCCAATGAAAGTGTATTTTCATTGTCTCTGTTTAGAGCTACTTCAACAGGGAACAAAGCATAGAGACCACACTGAGAACTAATCGAGTGTGTCAAGTTTCAAGCCGCTAGCAAAATCCGTGTTTCATTTAGAGTTCCAAATGCCTGTATCCCTATAGGGGAAAACGAAGTGAAACCTAAAAATTCAAAGTGTTCCTGGAAAGGAACAGTTGAACCTAGAAGAATGAAATTTGGGAAGCCAAGTGCAACTGGTATAGCGATCTTTCCTGCCAAGTATCAACAAGAATGGGTGAAAATCTTTTTTCTGATATTCTTGTAAACTAAGAGTTCTGTGGGAGCTCTGCAAACGCTTTAAAATGAAAGTGTATTTCCTTGCCTTTGCTTACGGCTACTTTCACAGGGAGAAATGCATAGAGAGCACACTGAGAACTCATTGACTGAGTCAAGTTTCAAGCAGCTAGCACAAACCATGATTGATTTACAGTTCCAAATTCATGTATCCATATAGGGGAAAGGAATTCAAACCTAAAAATAAAGTGTTCCTGAAAATGAATGCTTCAAACTGAAAAACGAAATTGGGGCAGCCAAGTGCAACTGGTATACACATTTTTCCGGCTAAGTATCAACAAGTTCGGGTGAATAAATATTTGCTGAGATTCCAGTAAACTCAGAGTTCTGTGGAAGCTTTGCAAATGCTTTCAGATGAAAGTGTATGTTCCTTGCCTCTGCTTAGAGCTACTACCACAGGGAACAAAGCATAGAGAGCACACCGCGAACTAATGGAGTGAGTCAAGTTTGAAGAAGCTAGCACAAACCATGTTTGATATACAGTTCCAAATGCATGTATCCCTATAAGGGAAAAGGAAGCGAAACTGAAAATTCAAAGCGCTCCTGCAAACGAACGCTTCAACCCTGAAGAACGAAATTTGGGCAGCCAAGTGCAACCACTAAACTCATCTTTGCTGCCCAGTATCATCAAGATCTGGTGAAAAAATTTTGCTGAGATTCCAGTAAACTCAAGAGTTCTGTGGAAGCTTTGCAAATGCTTTCAGATGAAAGTGTATGTTCCTTGCCTCTGCTTGGGGCTACTTCATCAGGAAACAAAGCCTAGAGAGTGCACTGAGAACTAACTGAGTGAGTCAAGTTTCATGCAGATAGTACAAACCGTGTTTGAGTTAGAGTTCCAAATGCATGTATCCCTATAGGGGAAAATGAAGTGAAACCTACAATTTCAAAGTATTCCTGCAAACGAACTATTCAACCTAGAAGATCTAAATTTGGGCAGCCAAATGCAACCGGTATACTTATCTTTCCTGTCGAGTAACAACAAGTTAGGGTGAAAAAATATTTGCTCAGATTCCAGGAAACTCAAAGTTCTGTGGAATCACTGCAAATGCTTTCAAATGAAAGTTTCTTTCCCTTGCCTCTGCTTAGGGTTACTTCAACAGAAAACAAAGCATAGAGATCGCACTGAGAACTAGTCGAGTGAGTTTCAGTTTCAAGCAGCTAGCATAAACCGTGTTTGATTTATAATTCCAAATGCATACGTCCCTATAAGGAAAAGTGAAGTGAAACCTAAAAATTCAAAGTGTTCCTGCAAACGGACTTTTCAACCTAGAAGAACGAAATTTGGGTAGCTAAGTGCAACTGGTATATTCATCTTTCCTGACAAGGATCATCAAGATCAGGTGAGTAAATATTTGCAGAGATTCCAGTTAACTTGGAGCTCTGTTGAAGCTCTGTAAATGCTTTCGAAGGAAAGCCTATGTTCCTCGCCTCCACTTAGGGCCACTTCAACAGGGAACAAAGCACAGAGAGCACACCAGGAACTAGTTGAGTGAGTCAAGCTTCAAGCAGCTAGCACAAACAGTGTTTGATTTAGAGTTCCAAATGCATGTATTCCTATAGGTTAAAATGAAGAGAAACCGCCAAAATTCAATGTCTTCCTGAAATCAGATGCTTCAACTTAGAAGAACGAAGTTTTGGCAGCCAAATGCAACTGGTATACTCATCTTTCTTACCTAGTATCAACAAGATCAAGTGAAAAAATATTCGCTGAAATTCCAGTAAACTTGGGAGTTTTGTGGAAGCTCTGCAAACACTTCCATAAGAAAGCGTATTTTCCTTGCCTCTGCTTGGGGATACTTCAGCAGGGGACAATGCATAGTGAGTGCACTGAGAACTAATTGAGTGAGCCAAGTTTCAAACAGGTATCACAAACTGTGTTTGATTTAGCATTCCAAATGCATGTATTCATATAGGGAAAAAAGAAGTTAAACTTAAAAATTCAAAGTGTTCCTGCAAAGGAACTCTTCAACATAAGATTACGAAATTTGGGCTGCCAAGTGCAACCCATATACTCATTTTTGCTGCCAAGTATCAACAAGATCGGGTGAAAAAATATTTGCTGAGAGTGCGGTAACCTCTGAGTTCTGTGGATGCTCTCCAAACACTTTCCAATGAAAGTCTATTTTTCTTTGCTCTGCTTAGGGGTACATAAACCGGTAACAGAGCATAGAGAGCACAATGAGAATTCATTCAGTGAGTCAAGTTTCAAGCAGCTAGCACAAACCGTGTTTGATTTAGATTTTCAAAAGCATGTATCCCTATAGGGGAAAATGTAGTAAAACCTAAATATTCAAAGTCATCCTGCAAAGGAATGTTTCAACCTAGCAGAACAAAATTTGTGCAGCCAAGTGCAACTGGCATACACATTTTTCCTACCAAGAATCAACAAGATAGGGTGACAAAATATTTGCTGAGGTTTCAGTAATCTCTGAGTTTTTTGGAAGCTCGGTGAATACTTTCCAAAGAAAGTGTGTTTTCCTTGCCTCTGCTTAGGGCTACTCCAACAGGGAACAATGCATAGAGAGTGCACTGAGAACTAGTTGAGTGAGTCAAGTTACAAGCACACAGCAAAAACCGTGTTTGATTTAGAGTTCCAAATGCATGTATCCCTATAGGGGAAAATGAAGTGAAACCTAAAAATTCAAAGTTGTCCTGCGAACGAACGTTTCAATCGAGAAGCACGAAATTGGAACAGCCAAGGACAACTTGTATACTTATCTCTCCTGTCGAATATCAAGAAGATCGGGTGAAAAAATATTAGCTGAGATTCCAGTAAACTCATAGTTGTACGGAAGCTCTGCAAACACTTTCCAATGAAAGTGTATTTTCATTGTCTCTGTTTAGAGCTACTTCAACAGGGAACAAAGCATAGAGACCACACTGAGAACTAATCGAGTGTGTCAAGTTTCAAGCCGCTAGCAAAATCCGTGTTTCATTTAGAGTTCCAAATGCATGTATCCCTATAGGGGAAAACGAAGTGAAACCTAAAAATTCAAAGTGTTCCTGGAAAGGAACAGTTGAACCTAGAAGAATGAAATTTGGGAAGCCAAGTGCAACTGGTATCAACAAGTTCGGGTGAATAAATATTTGCTGAGATTCCAGGAAACTCAGAGTTCTGTGGAAGCTTTGCAAATGCTTTCAGATGAAAGTGGATGTTCCTTGCCTCTGCTTAGAGCTACTACCACAGGGAACAAAGCATAGAGAGCACACCGTGAACTAATGGAGTGAGTCAAGTTTGAAGAAGCTAGCACAAACCATGTTTGATATACAGTTCCAAATGCATGTATCCCTATAAGGGAAAAGGAAGCGAAACTGAAAATTCAAAGCGCTCCTGCAAACGAACGCTTCAACCCTGAAGAACGAAATTTGGGCAGCCAAGTGCAACCACTAAACTCATCTTTGCTGCCCAGTATCATCAAGATCTGGTGAAAAAATTTTGCTGAGATTCCAGTAAACTCAAGAGTTCTGTGGAAGCTTTGCAAATGCTTTCAGATGAAAGTGTATGTTCCTTGCCTCTGCTTGGGGCTACTTCATCAGGAAACAAAGCATAGAGAGTGCACTGAGAACTAACTGAGTGAGTCAAGTTTCATGCAGCTAGTACAAACCGTGTTTGAGTTAGAGTTCCAAATGCATGTATCCCTATAGGGGAAAATGAAGTGAAACCTACAATTTCAAAGTATTCCTGCAAACGAACTATTCAACCTAGAAGATCTAAATTTGGGCAGCCAAATTCAACCGGTATACTTATCTTTCCTGTCGAGTAACAACAAGTTAGGGTGAAAAAATATTTGCTCAGATTCCAGGAAACTCAAAGTTCTGTGGAATCACTGCAAATGCTTTCAAATGAAAGTTTCTTTCCCTTGCCTCTGCTTAGGGTTACTTCAACAGAAAACAAAGCATAGAGATCGCACTGAGAACTAGTTGAGTGAGTTTCAGTTTCAAGCAGCTAGCATAAACCGTGTTTGATTTATAATTCCAAATGCATACGTCCCTATAAGGAAAAGTGAAGTGAAACCTAAAAATTCAAAGTGTTCCTGCAAACGGACTTTTCAACCTAGAAGAACGAAATTTGGGTAGCTAAGTGCAACTGGTATATTCATCTTTCCTGACAAGGATCATCAAGATCAGGTGAGTAAATATTTGCAGAGATTCCAGTTAACTTGGAGCTCTGTTGAAGCTCTGTAAATGCTTTCGAAGGAAAGCCTATGTTCCTCGCCTCCACTTAGGGCCACTTCAACAGGGAACAAAGCACAGAGAGCACACCAGGAACTAGTTGAGTGAGTCAAGCTTCAAGCAGCTAGCACAAACAGTGTTTGATTTAGAGTTCCAAATGCATGTATTCCTATAGGTTAAAATGAAGAGAAACCCCCAAAATTCAATGTCTTCCTGAAATCAGATGCTTCAACTTAGAAGAACGAAGTTTTGGCAGCCAAATGCAACTGGTATACTCATCTTTCTTACCTAGTATCAACAAGATCAAGTGAAAAAATATTCGCTGAAATTCCAGTAAACTTGGGAGTTTTGTGGAAGCTCTGCAAACACTTCCATAAGAAAGCGTATTTTCCTTGCCTCTGCTTGGGGATACTTCAGCAGGGGACAATGCATAGTGAGTGCACTGAGAACTAATTGAGTGAGCCAAGTTTCAAACAGGTATCACAAACTGTGTTTGATTTAGCATTCCAAATGCATGTATTCATATAGGGAAAAAAGAAGTTAAACTTAAAAATTCAAAGTGTTCCTTCAACATAAGATTACGAAATTTGGGCTGCCAAGTGCAACTCATATACTCATTTTTGCTGCCAAGTATCAACAAGATCGGGTGAAAAAATATTTGCTGAGAGTGCGGTAAACTCTGAGTTCTGTGGATGCTCTCCAAACACTTTCCAATGAAAGTCTATTTTTCTTTGCTCTGCTTAGGGGTACATAAACCGGTAACAGAGCATAGAGAGCACAATGAGAATTCATTCAGTGAGTCAAGTTTCAAGCAGCTAGCACAAACCGTGTTTGATTTAGATTTTCAAAAGCATGTATCCCTATAGGGGAAAATGTAGTAAAACCTAAATATTCAAAGTCATCCTGCAAAGGAATGTTTCAACCTAGCAGAACAAAATTTGTGCAGCCAAGTGCAACTGGTATACACATTTTTCCTACCAAGTATCAACAAGATAGGGTGACAAAATATTTGCTGAGGTTTCAGTAATCTCTGAGTTTTTTGGAAGCTCGGTGAATACTTTCCAAAGAAAGTGTGTTTTCCTTGCCTCTGCTTAGGGCTACTCCAACAGGGAACAATGCATAGAGAGTGCACTGAGAACTAGTTGAGTGAGTCAAGTTACAAGCACACAGCAAAAACCGTGTTTGATTTAGAGTTCCAAATGCATGTATCCCTATAGGGGAAAATGAAGTGAAACCTAAAAATTCAAAGTTGTCCTGCAAACGAACGTTTCAATCGAGAAGCACGAAATTGGAACAGCCAAGGACAACTTGTATACTTATCTCTCCTGTCGAATATCAAGAAGATCGGGTGAAAAAATATTAGCTGAGATTCCAGTAAACTCATAGTTCTACGGAAGCTCTGCAAACACTTTCCAATGAAAGTGTATTTTCATTGTCTCTGTTTAGAGCTACTTCAACAGGGAACAAAGCATAGAGACCACACTGAGAACTAATCGAGTGTGTCAAGTTTCAAGCCGCTAGCAAAATCCGTGTTTCATTTAGAGTTCCAAATGCCTGTATCCCTATAGGGGAAAACGAAGTGAAACCTAAAAATTCAAAGTGTTCCTGGAAAGGAACAGTTGAACCTAGAAGAATGAAATTTGGGAAGCCAAGTGCAACTGGTATAGCGATCTTTCCTGCCAAGTATCAACAAGAATGGGTGAAAATCTTTTTTCAGATATTCTTGTAAACTAAGAGTTCTGTGGGAGCTCTGCAAACGCTTTAAAATGAAAGTGTATTTCCTTGCCTTTGCTTACGGCTACTTTCACAGGGAGAAATGCATAGAGAGCACACTGAGAACTCATTGACTGAGTCAAGTTTCAAGCAGCTAGCACAAACCATGATTGATTTACAGTTCCAAATTCATGTATCCATATAGGGGGAAACAATTCAAACCTAAAAATAAAGTGTTCCTGAAAATGAATGCTTCAAACTGAAAAACGAAATTGGG
This sequence comes from Marmota flaviventris, assembly GCF_047511675.1. NCBI lineage: Eukaryota > Metazoa > Chordata > Mammalia > Rodentia > Sciuridae > Marmota > Marmota flaviventris. The sequence goes on from NW_027288307.1 coordinate 58,812, forward strand.
GCAGCCAAGTGCAACTGGTATACACATTTTTCCGGCTAAGTATCAACAAGTTCGGGTGAATAAATATTTGCTGAGATTCCAGGAAACTCAGAGTTCTGTGGAAGCTTTGCAAATGCTTTCAGATGAAAGTGTATGTTCCTTGCCTCTGCTTAGAGCTACTACCACAGGGAACAAAGCATAGAGAGCACACCGCGAACTAATGGAGTGAGTCAAGTTTGAAGAAGCTAGCACAAACCATGTTTGATATACAGTTCCAAATGCATGTATCCCTATAAGGGAAAAGGAAGCGAAACTGAAAATTCAAAGCGCTCCTGCAAACGAACGCTTCAACCCTGAAGAACGAAATTTGGGCAGCCAAGTGCAACCACTAAACTCATCTTTGCTGCCCAGTATCATCAAGATCTGGTGAAAAAATTTTGCTGAGATTCCAGTAAACTCAAGAGTTCTGTGGAAGCTTTGCAAACGCTTTCAGACGAAAGTGTATGTTCCTTGCCTCTGCTTGGGGCTACTTCATCAGGAAACAAAGCCTAGAGAGTGCACTGAGAACTAACTGAGTGAGTCAAGTTTCATGCAGCTAGTACAAACCGTGTTTGAGTTAGAGTTCCAAATGCATGTATCCCTATAGGGGAAAATGAAGTGAAACCTACAATTTCAAAGTATTCCTGCAAACGAACTATTCAACCTAGAAGATCTAAATTTGGGCAGCCAAATGCAACCGGTATACTTATCTTTCCTGTCGAGTAACAACAAGTTAGGGTGAAAAAATATTTGCTCAGATTCCAGGAAACTCAAAGTTCTGTGGAATCACTGCAAATGCTTTCAAATGAAAGTTTCTTTCCCTTGCCTCTGCTGAGGGTTACTTCAACAGAAAACAAAGCATAGAGATCGCACTGAGAACTAGTTGAGTGAGTTTCAGTTTCAAGCAGCTAGCATAAACCGTGTTTGATTTATAATTCCAAATGCATACGTCCCTATAAGGAAAAGTGAAGTGAAACCTAAAATTCAAAGTGTTCCTGCAAACGGACTTTTCAACCTAGAAGAACGAAATTTGGGTAGCTAAGTGCAACTGGTATATTCATCTTTCCTGACAAGGATCATCAAGATCAGGTGAGTAAATATTTGCAGAGATTCCAGTTAACTTGGAGCTCTGTTGAAGCTCTGTAAATGCTTTCGAAGGAAAGCCTATGTTCCTCGCCTCCACTTAGGGCCACTTCAACAGGGAACAAAGCACAGAGAGCACACCAGGAACTAGTTGAGTGAGTCAAGCTTCAAGCAGCTAGCACAAACAGTGTTTGATTTAGAGTTCCAAATGCATGTATTCCTATAGGTTAAAATGAAGAGAAACCCCCAAAATTCAATGTCTTCCTGAAATCAGATGCTTCAACTTAGAAGAACGAAGTTTTGGCAGCCAAATGCAACTGGTATACTCATCTTTCTTACCTAGTATCAACAAGATCAAGTGAAAAAATATTCGCTGAAATTCCAGTAAACTTGGGAGTTTTGTGGAAGCTCTGCAAACACTTCCATAAGAAAGCGTATTTTCCTTGCCTCTGCTTGGGGATACTTCAGCAGGGGACAATGCATAGTGAGTGCACTGAGAACTAATTGAGTGAGCCAAGTTTCAAACAGGTATCACAAACTGTGTTTGATTTAGCATTCCAAATGCATATATTCATATAGGGAAAAAAGAAGTTAAACTTAAAAATTCAAAGTGTTCCTTCAACATAAGATTACGAAATTTGGGCTGCCAAGTGCAACTCATATACTCATTTTTGCTGCCAAGTATCAACAAGATCGGGTGAAAAAATATTTGCTGAGAGTGCGGTAAACTCTGAGTTCTGTGGATGCTCTCCATACACTTTCCAATGAAAGTCTATTTTTCTTTGCTCTGCTTAGGGTACATAAACCGGTAACAGAGCATAGAGAGCACAATGAGAATTCATTCAGTGAGTCAAGTTTCAAGCAGCTAGCACAAACCGTGTTTGATTTAGATTTTCAAAAGCATGTATCCCTATAGGGGAAAATGTAGTAAAACCTAAATATTCAAAGTCATCCTGCAAAGGAATGTTTCAACCTAGCAGAACAAAATTTGTGCAGCCAAGTGCAACTGGTATACACATTTTTCCTACCAAGTATCAACAAGATAGGGTGACAAAATATTTGCTGAGGTTTCAGTAATCTCTGAGTTTTTTGGAAGCTCGGTGAATACTTTCCAAAGAAAGTGTGTTTTCCTTGCCTCTGCTTAGGGCTACTCCAACAGGGAACAATGCATAGAGAGTGCACTGAGAACTAGTTGAGTGAGTCAAGTTACAAGCACACAGCAAAAACCGTGTTTGATTTAGAGTTCCAAATGCATGTATCCCTATAGGGGAAAATGAAGTGAAACCTAAAAATTCAAAGTTGTCCTGCAAACGAACGTTTCAATCGAGAAGCACGAAATTGGAACAGCCAAGGACAACTTGTATACTTATCTCTCCTGTCGAATATCAAGAAGATCGGGTGAAAAAATATTAGCTGAGATTCCAGTAAACTCATAGTTCTACGGAAGCTCTGCAAACACTTTCCAATGAAAGTGTATTTTCATTGTCTCTGTTTAGAGCTACTTCAACAGGGAACAAAGCATAGAGACCACACTGAGAACTAATCGAGTGTGTCAAGTTTCAAGCCGCTAGCAAAATCCGTGTTTCATTTAGAGTTCCAAATGCCTGTATCCCTATAGGGGAAAACGAAGTGAAACCTAAAAATTCAAAGTGTTCCTGGAAAGGAACAGTTGAACCTAGAAGAATGAAATTTGGGAAGCCAAGTGCAACTGGTATAGCGATCTTTCCTGCCAAGTATCAACAAGAATGGGTGAAAATCTTTTTCTGATATTCTTGTAAACTAAGAGTTCTGTGGGAGCTCTGCAAACGCTTTAAAATGAAAGTGTATTTCCTTGCCTTTGCTTACGGCTACTTTCACAGGGAGAAATGCATAGAGAGCACACTGAGAACTCATTGACTGAGTCAAGTTTCAAGCAGCTAGCACAAACCATGATTGATTTACAGTTCCAAATTCATGTATCCATATAGGGGGAAAGGAATTCAAACCTAAAAATAAAGTGTTCCTGAAAATGAATGCTTCAAACTGAAAAACGAAATTGGGGCAGCCAAGTGCAACTGGTATACACATTTTTCCGGCTAAGTATCAACAAGTTCGGGTGAATAAATATTTGCTGAGATTCCAGGAAACTCAGAGTTCTGTGGAAGCTTTGCAAATGCTTTCAGATGAAAGTGTATGTTCCTTGCCTCTGCTTAGAGCTACTACCACAGGGAACAAAGCATAGAGAGCACACCGCGAACTAATGGAGTGAGTCAAGTTTGAAGAAGCTAGCACAAACCATGTTTGATATACAGTTCCAAATGCATGTATCCCTATAAGGGAAAAGGAAGCGAAACTGAAAATTCAAAGCGCTCCTGCAAACGAACGCTTCAACCCTGAAGAACGAAATTTGGGCAGCCAAGTGCAACCACTAAACTCATCTTTGCTGCCCAGTATCATCAAGATCTGGTGAAAAAATTTTGCTGAGATTCCAGTAAACTCAAGAGTTCTGTGGAAGCTTTGCAAATGCTTTCAGATGAAAGTGTATGTTCCTTGCCTCTGCTTGGGGCTACTTCATCAGGAAACAAAGCATAGAGAGTGCACTGAGAACTAACTGAGTGAGTCAAGTTTCATGCAGCTAGTACAAACCGTGTTTGAGTTAGAGTTCCAAATGCATGTATCCCTATAGGGGAAAATGAAGTGAAACCTACAATTTCAAAGTATTCCTGCAAACGAACTATTCAACCTAGAAGATCTAAATTTGGGCAGCCAAATGCAACCGGTATACTTATCTTTCCTGTCGAGTAACAACAAGTTAGGGTGAAAAAATATTTGCTCAGATTCCAGGAAACTCAAAGTTCTGTGGAATCACTGCAAATGCTTTCAAATGAAAGTTTCTTTCCCTTGCCTCTGCTTAGGGTTACTTCAACAGAAAACAAAGCATAGAGATCGCACTGAGAACTAGTTGAGTGAGTTTCAGTTTCAAGCAGCTAGCATAAACCGTGTTTGATTTATAATTCCAAATGCATACGTCCCTATAAGGAAAAGTGAAGTGAAACCTAAAAATTCAAAGTGTTCCTGCAAACGGACTTTTCAACCTAGAAGAACGAAATTTGGGTAGCTAAGTGCAACTGGTATATTCATCTTTCCTGACAAGGATCATCAAGATCAGGTGAGTAAATATTTGCAGAGATTCCAGTTAACTTGGAGCTCTGTTGAAGCTCTGTAAATGCTTTCGAAGGAAAGCCTATGTTCCTCGCCTCCACTTAGGGCCACTTCAACAGGGAACAAAGCACAGAGAGCACACCAGGAACTAGTTGAGTGAGTCAAGCTTCAAGCAGCTAGCACAAACAGTTTTTGATTTAGAGTTCCAAATGCATGTATTCCTATAGGTTAAAATGAAGAGAAACCCCCAAAATTCAATGTCTTCCTGAAATCAGATGCTTCAACTTAGAAGAACGAAGTTTTGGCAGCCAAATGCAACTGGTATACTCATCTTTCTTACCTAGTATCAACAAGATCAAGTGAAAAAATATTCGCTGAAATTCCAGTAAACTTGGGAGTTTTGTGAAGCTCTGCAAACACTTCCATAAGAAAGCGTATTTTCCTTGCCTCTGCTTGGGGATACTTCAGCAGGGGACAATGCATAGTGAGTGCACTGAGAACTAATTGAGTGAGCCAAGTTTCAAACAGGTATCACAAACTGTGTTTGATTTAGCATTCCAAATGCATGTATTCATATAGGGAAAAAAGAAGTTAAACTTAAAAATTCAAAGTGTTCCTGCAAAGGAACTCTTCAACATAAGATTACGAAATTTGGGCTGCCAAGTGCAACTCATATACTCATTTTTGCTGCCAAGTATCAACAAGATCGGGTGAAAAAATATTTGCTGAGAGTGCGGTAAACTCTGAAGTCTCATGTGGGCTCTCTATGCACTTTACCCATGACCCAAGTCCTATTTTCTTT